>NW_028324178.1:3642500-3700000 GCF_054372755.1 Phalangium opilio
ATCGTGTCAGAATTGGGATTCGAACCCACGCCCTCAGACGAGGACCAGAATACACAGATTCACGTTGTGAACGAAAGAAACTACGCCCCTTGAGTCTGGCGCCTTAGACCGCTCGGCCATCCTGACTTGGATTCATTCAATTGGGACGTTTTATAAATTACATCTCTTCCAAATAATTTCATAACACATATCGTGCCAGAAGTGGGATTCCAACCCACGCCCTCATACGAGGAGCAGAATACACTGATTCACGTTGAGAACGAAAGAAACTTGGTCACTTGAGTCTGGCGCCTTAGACCGCTCGGCCATCCTGACGTGGTTTTATCTAGTTTGGACGTTTTAAATTACATCTCTTCCAGTTATTTTCATAAAACATATCGTATCAGAAGTGGGATTCGAACCCACGCCCTCATACGAGGACCAGAATACACAGATTCACGTTGTGAACGAAGGAAACTGAGCCCCTTGAGTCTTTTGCCTTAGACCGCTCCGCCATCCTGACGTGGTCACTTCTGATTTGGACGTTTTATAAATTACATCTCTTCCAGTTAATTTCATAAAACATATCGTGTCAGAAGTGGGATTCGAACCCACGCCCTCATACGAGGACCAGAATACACAGATTCACGTCGTGAACGAAAGAAACTAAGCCCCTTGAGTGTAGCGCCTTAGACCGCTCGGCCACCCTGACTTGGATTCATTCATTTGGGATGTTTTATAAATTACATCTCTTCCAGTTAATTTCATAAAACATATCGTGTCAGAAGTGGGATTCGAACCCACGCCCTCATACGAGGACCAGAATACACAAATTCACGTCGTGAACGAAAGAAACTAAGCCCCTTGAGTCTAGCGCCTTAGACCGCTCGGGCATCCTGACGTGGTCTCTTGTAATTTGGACGTTTAATTAATTACATCTCTTCCAGTTAATTTCTTAAAACATATCGTGTCAGAAGTGGGATTCGAACCCACGCCCTCATACGAGGACCAGAATACACAGATTCGCGTTGTGAACGAAGGAAACTGAGCCCCTTGAATCTGGCGCCTTAGACCGCTCGGCCATCCTGACTTGGATTCATTTAATTGTCCGTTTTATAAATTACATCTCTTCCAGTTATTTTCATAAAACATATCGTATCAGAAATGGGATTCGAACCCACGCCCTCATACGAGGACCAGAATACACAGATTCACGTCGTGAACGAAAGAAACTAAGCCTATTGAGTCTAGCGTCTTAGACCGCTCGGGCATCCTGACGTGGTCTCTTGTAATTTGGACGTTTAATTAATTACATCTCTTCCAGTTAATTTCTTAAAACATATCGTGTCAGAAGTGGGATTCGAACCCACGCCCTCATACGAGGACCAGATTACACAGATTCACGTTGTGAACGAAGGAAACTGAGCCCCTTGAGTCTGGCGCCTTAGACCGCTCGGGCATCCTGACGTGGTCTCTTGTAATTTGGACGTTTAATTAATTACATCTCTTCCAGTTAATTTCTTAAAACATATCGTGTCAGAATTGGGATTCGAACCCACGCCATCATACGAGGACCAGAATACACAGATTCACGTTGTAAACGAAGGAAACTGAGCCCCTTGAGTCTGGCGCCTTAGACCGCTCGGGCATCCTGACGTGGTCTCTTGTAATTTGGACGTTTAATTAATTACATCTCTTCCAGTTAATTTCATAACACATATCGTGCCAGAAGTGGGATTCCAACCCACGCCCTCATACGAGGAGCAGAATACACTGATTCACGTTGAGAACGAAAGAAACTTGGTCACTTGAGTCTGGCGCCTTAGACCGCTCGGCCATCCTGACGTGGATTCATTTTCTATGGACGTTTTATAAATTACATCTTTTCCAGTTAAATTTATAAAACATCGTGTCAGAATTGGGATTCGAAACCACGCCCTCATTCGAGGGCCAGAATACACAGACCACATCGGGAAGGAATGAAACTAAGCCCCTGAGTCTAGCGCCTTAGACCGCTCGGGCATCCTGACGTGGTTTTATCTAGTTTGGACGTTTTAAATTACATCTCTTCCAGTTATTTTCATAAAACATATCGTATCAGAAGTGGTATTCGAACCCACGCCCTCAGACGAGGACCAGAATACACAGATTCACGTTGTGAACGAAAGAAACTACGCCCCTTGAGTCTGGCGCCTTAGACCGCTCGGCCATCCTGACTTGGATTCATTCAATTGGGACGTTTTATAAATTACATCTCTTCCAAATAATTTCATAACACATATCGTGCCAGAAGTGGGATTCCAACCCACGCCCTCATACGAGGAGCAGAATACACTGATTCACGTTGAGAACGAAAGAAACTTGGTCACTTGAGTCTGGCGGCATAGACCGCTCGGCCATCCTGACGTGGTTTTATCTAGTTTGGACGTTTTAAATTACATCTCTTCCAGTTATTTTCATAAAACATATCGTATCAGAAGTGGGATTCGAACCCACGCCCTCATACGAGGACCAGAATACACAGATTCACGTTGTGAACGAAGGAAACTGAGCCCCTTGAGTCTGGCGCCTTAGACCGCTCCGCCATCCTGACGTGGTCACTTCTGATTTGGACGTTTTATAAATTACATCTCTTCCAGTTAATTTCATAAAACATATCGTGTCAGAAGTGGGATTCGAACCCACGCCCTCATACGAGGACCAGAATACACAGATTCACGTCGTGAACGAAAGAAACTAAGCCCCTTGAGTGTAGCGCCTTAGACTGCTCGGCCACCCTGACTTGGATTCATTCATTTGGGATGTTTTATAAATTACATCTCTTCCAGTTAATTTCATAAAACATATCGTGTCAGAAGTGGGATTCGAACCCAGGCCCTCATACGAGGACCAGAATACACAAATTCACGTTGTGAACGAAGGAAACTGAGCCCCTTGAGTCTGGCGCCTTAGACCGCTCGGCCACCCTAACTTGGATTCATTCAATTGGGACGTTGTATAAATTACATCTCTTCCAGTTATTTTCATAAAACATATCGTATCAGAAGTGGGATTCGAACCCACGCCCTGATACGAGGACCAGAATACACAGATTCACGTCGTGAACGAAAGAAACTAAGCCCCTTGAGTGTAGCGCCTTAGACCGCTCGGCCACCCTGACTTGGATTCATTCATTTGGGATGTTTTATAAATTACATCTCTTCCAGTTAATTTCATAAAACATATCGTGTCAGAAGTGGGATTCGAACCCAGGCCCTCATACGAGGACCAGAATACACAAATTCACGTTGTGAACGAAGGAAACTGAGCCCCTTGAGTCTGGCGCCTTAGACCGCTCGGCCACCCTAACTTGGATTCATTCAATTGGGACGTTGTATAAATTACATCTCTTCCAGTTATTTTCATAAAACATATCGTATCAGAAGTGGGATTCGAACCCACGCCCTCATACGAGGACCAGAATACACAAATTCACGTCGTGAACGAAAGAAACTAAGCCCCTTGAGTCTAGCGCCTTAGACCGCTCGGGCATCCTGACGTGGTCTCTTGTAATTTGGACGTTTAATTAATTACATCTCTTCCAGTTAATTTCTTAAAACATATCGTGTCAGAAGTGGGATTCGAACCCACGCCCTCATACGAGGACCAGAATACACAGATTCGCGTTGTGAACGAAGGAAACTGAGCCCCTTGAATCTGGCGCCTTAGACCGCTCGGCCATCCTGACTTGGATTCATTTAATTGTCCGTTTTATAAATTACATCTCTTCCAGTTATTTTCATAAAACATATCGTATCAGAAATGGGATTCGAACCCACGCCCTCATACGAGGACCAGAATACACAGATTCACGTCGTGAACGAAAGAAACTAAGCCTATTGAGTCTAGCGTCTTAGACCGCTCGGGCATCCTGACGTGGTCTCTTGTAATTTGGACGTTTAATTAATTACATCTCTTCCAGTTAATTTCTTAAAACATATCGTGTCAGAAGTGGGATTCGAACCCACGCCCTCATACGAGGACCAGATTACACAGATTCACGTTGTGAACGAAGGAAACTGAGCCCCTTGAGTCTGGCGCCTTAGACCGCTCGGGCATCCTGACGTGGTCTCTTGTAATTTGGACGTTTAATTAATTACATCTCTTCCAGTTAATTTCTTAAAACATATCGTGTCAGAATTGGGATTCGAACCCACGCCATCATACGAGGACCAGAATACACAGATTCACGTTGTAAACGAAGGAAACTGAGCCCCTTGAGTCTGGCGCCTTAGACCGCTCGGGCATCCTGACGTGGTCTCTTGTAATTTGGACGTTTAATTAATTACATCTCTTCCAGTTAATTTCATAACACATATCGTGCCAGAAGTGGGATTCCAACCCACGCCCTCATACGAGGAGCAGAATACACTGATTCACGTTGAGAACGAAAGAAACTTGGTCACTTGAGTCTGGCGCCTTAGACCGCTCGGCCATCCTGACGTGGATTCATTTTCTATGGACGTTTTATAAATTACATCTTTTCCAGTTAAATTTATAAAACATCGTGTCAGAATTGGGATTCGAAACCACGCCCTCATTCGAGGGCCAGAATACACAGACCACATCGGGAAGGAATGAAACTAAGCCCCTGAGTCTAGCGCCTTAGACCGCTCGGGCATCCTGACGTGGTTTTATCTAGTTTGGACGTTTTAAATTACATCTCTTCCAGTTATTTTCATAAAACATATCGTATCAGAAGTGGTATTCGAACCCACGCCCTCAGACGAGGACCAGAATACACAGATTCACGTTGTGAACGAAAGAAACTACGCCCCTTGAGTCTGGCGCCTTAGACCGCTCGGCCATCCTGACTTGGATTCATTCAATTGGGACGTTTTATAAATTACATCTCTTCCAAATAATTTCATAACACATATCGTGCCAGAAGTGGGATTCCAACCCACGCCCTCATACGAGGAGCAGAATACACTGATTCACGTTGAGAACGAAAGAAACTTGGTCACTTGAGTCTGGCGGCATAGACCGCTCGGCCATCCTGACGTGGTTTTATCTAGTTTGGACGTTTTAAATTACATCTCTTCCAGTTATTTTCATAAAACATATCGTATCAGAAGTGGGATTCGAACCCACGCCCTCATACGAGGACCAGAATACACAGATTCACGTTGTGAACGAAGGAAACTGAGCCCCTTGAGTCTGGCGCCTTAGACCGCTCCGCCATCCTGACGTGGTCACTTCTGATTTGGACGTTTTATAAATTACATCTCTTCCAGTTAATTTCATAAAACATATCGTGTCAGAAGTGGGATTCGAACCCACGCCCTCATACGAGGACCAGAATACACAGATTCACGTCGTGAACGAAAGAAACTAAGCCCCTTGAGTGTAGCGCCTTAGACTGCTCGGCCACCCTGACTTGGATTCATTCATTTGGGATGTTTTATAAATTACATCTCTTCCAGTTAATTTCATAAAACATATCGTGTCAGAAGTGGGATTCGAACCCAGGCCCTCATACGAGGACCAGAATACACAAATTCACGTTGTGAACGAAGGAAACTGAGCCCCTTGAGTCTGGCGCCTTAGACCGCTCGGCCACCCTAACTTGGATTCATTCAATTGGGACGTTGTATAAATTACATCTCTTCCAGTTATTTTCATAAAACATATCGTATCAGAAGTGGGATTCGAACCCACGCCCTGATACGAGGACCAGAATACACAAATTCACGTCGTGAACGAAAGAAACTAAGCCCCTTGAGTCTAGCGCCTTAGACCGCTCGGGCATCCTGACGTGGTCTCTTGTAATTTGGACGTTTAATTAATTACATCTCTTCCAGTTAATTTCTTAAAACATATCGTGTCAGAAGTGGGATTCGAACCCACGCCCTCATACGAGGACCAGAATACACAGATTCGCGTTGTGAACGAAGGAAACTGAGCCCCTTGAATCTGGCGCCTTAGACCGCTCGGCCATCCTGACTTGGATTCATTTAATTGTCCGTTTTATAAATTACATCTCTTCCAGTTAATTTCTTAAAACATATCGTGTCAGAAGTGGGATTCGAACCCACGCCCTCATACGAGGACCAGAATACACAGATTCCCGTTGTGAACGAAGGAAACTGAGCCCCTTGAATCTGGCGCCTTAGACCGCTCGGCCATACTGACTTGGATTCATTCAATTCGGACGTTTTATAAATTACATCTCTTCCAGTTAATTTCATAAAACATATCGTGTCAGAAGTGGGATTCGGACCCAGGCCCTCATACGAGGACCAGAATGCACAGATTCACGTTGTGAACGAAGGAAACTGAGCCATTTGAGTTTGGCGCCTTAGACCGCTCGGCCACCCTGACTTGGATTCATTCAATGGGGACGTTTTATAAATTACATCTCTTCCAGTTAATTTCATAAAACATATCGTGTCAGAAGTGGGATTCGAACCCAGGCCCTCATACGAGGACTAGAATGCACAGATTCACGTTGTGAACGAAGGAAACTGAGCCATTTGAGTCTGGCGCTTTAGACCGCTCGGCCACCCTGACTTGGATTCATCAATTGGGACGTTTTATAAATTACACCTATTCTAGTTAATTTAATAAAACATATCGTGTCAGAAGTGGGATTCGAACCCACGCTCTCATACGAGGACCAGAATACACAGATTCACGTTGCGAACGATGGAAACTGAGTCCCTTGAGTCTGGCGCCTTAGACCGCTCGGCCACCCTAATTTGGATTCATTTAATTGGGATGTTTTATAAATTACATCTCTTCCAGTTAATTTCATAAAACATATCGTTTCAGAAGTGGGATTCGAACCCACGCCCTCATACGAGGAGCAGAATACACAGATTCACGTTAAGAACGAAGGAAACTGAGCCCCTTGAGTCTGGCGCCTTAGACGGCTCGGCCACCCCGACTTGGATTCATTCAATTGGGATGTTTTATAAATTACATCTCTTCCAGTTAATTTCATAAAACATATCGTGTCAGAAGTGGGATTCGGACCCAGGCCCTCATACGAGGACCAGAATGCACAGATACACGTTGTGAACGAAGGAAACTGAGCCATTTGAGTCTGGCGCCTTAGACCGCTCGGCCACCCTGACTTGGATTCATTCAATTGGGACGTTTTATAAATTAAATCTCTTCCAGTTAATTTCATAAAACATATCGTGTCAGAAGTGGGATTCGAACCCAGGCCCTCATACGAGGACCAGAATGCAAAGATACACGTTGTGAACGAAGGAAACTGAGCCATTTGAGTCTGGCGCCTTAGACCGCTCGGCCACCCTGACTTGGATTCATTCAATTGGGACGTTTTATAAATTAAATCTCTTCCAGTTAATTTCATAAAACATATCGTGTCAGAAGTGGGATTCGAACCCAGGCCCTCATACAACGACCAGAATACACAGATTCACGTTGTGAACGAAGGAAACTGAGCCCCTTGAGTCTGGCGCTTTAGACCGCTCGGCCACCCTGACTTGGATTCATTCAATTGGGACGTTTTATAAATTACATCTGTTCCAGTTAATTTCATAAAACATATCGTGTCAGAAGTGGGATTCGAACCCAGGCCCTCATACGAGGACCAGAATGCACAGATTCACGTTGTGAACGAAGGAAACTGAGCCCCTTGAGTCTGGCGCCTTAGACCGCTCGGCCAACCTGACTTGGATTCATTCAATTGGGACGTTTTACAAATTACATCTCTTCCAGTTAATTTCATAAAACATATCGTGTCAGAAGTGGGATTCGGACCCAGGCCCTCATACGAGGACCAGAATGCACAGATACACGTTGTGAACGAAGGAAACTGAGCCATTTGAGTCTGGCGCCTTAGACCGCTCGGCCACCCTGACTTGGATTCATTCAATTGGGACGTTTTATAAATTAAATCTCTTCCAGTTAATTTCATAAAACATATCGTGTCAGAAGTGGGATTCGAACCCAGGCCCTCATACGACGACCAGAATACACAGATTCACGTTGTGAACGAAGGAAACTGAGCCCCTTGAGTCTGGCGCTTTAGACCGCTCTTCCACCCTGACTTGGATTCATTCAATTGGGACGTTTTATAAATTACATCTGTTCCAGTTAATTTCATAAAACATATCGTGTCAGAAGTGGGATTCGAACCCAGGCCCTCATACGAGGAACAGAATACACAGATTCACGTTGTGAACGAAGGAAACTGAGCCCCTTGAGTCTGGCGCCTTAGACCGCTGGGCCACTTTGACTTGGATTCATTCAATTGGGACGTTTTATAAATTACATCTCTTCCAGTTAATTTCATAAAACATATCGTGTCAGAAGTGGGATTCGAACCCACGCCCTCATACGAGGACCAGAATACACAGATTCACGTTGTGAACGAAGGAAACTGAGCCTCTTGAGTCTGGCGCCTTAGACCGCTCGGCCACCCTGACTTGGATTCATTCAATGGGGACGTTTTATAAATTACATCTCTTCCAGTTAATTTCATAAAACATATCGTGTCAGAAGTGGGATTCGAACCCAGGCCCTCATACGAGGACTAGAATGCACAGATTCACGTTGTGAACGAAGGAAACTGAGCCATTTGAGTCTGGCGCTTTAGACCGCTCGGCCACCCTGACTTGGATTCATCAATTGGGACGTTTTATAAATTACACCTATTCTAGTTAATTTAATAAAACATATCGTGTCAGAAGTGGGATTCGAACCCACGCTCTCATACGAGGACCAGAATACACAGATTCACGTTGCGAACGATGGAAACTGAGTCCCTTGAGTCTGGCGCCTTAGACCGCTCGGCCACCCTAATTTGGATTCATTTAATTGGGATGTTTTATAAATTACATCTCTTCCAGTTAATTTCATAAAACATATCGTTTCAGAAGTGGGATTCGAACCCACGCCCTCATACGAGGAGCAGAATACACAGATTCACGTTAAGAACGAAGGAAACTGAGCCCCTTGAGTCTGGCGCCTTAGACGGCTCGGCCACCCCGACTTGGATTCATTCAATTGGGATGTTTTATAAATTACATCTCTTCCAGTTAATTTCATAAAACATATCGTGTCAGAAGTGGGATTCGGACCCAGGCCCTCATACGAGGACCAGAATGCACAGATACACGTTGTGAACGAAGGAAACTGAGCCATTTGAGTCTGGCGCCTTAGACCGCTCGGCCACCCTGACTTGGATTCATTCAATTGGGACGTTTTATAAATTAAATCTCTTCCAGTTAATTTCATAAAACATATCGTGTCAGAAGTGGGATTCGAACCCAGGCCCTCATACAACGACCAGAATACACAGATTCACGTTGTGAACGAAGGAAACTGAGCCCCTTGAGTCTGGCGCTTTAGACCGCTCGGCCACCCTGACTTGGATTCATTCAATTGGGACGTTTTATAAATTACATCTGTTCCAGTTAATTTCATAAAACATATCGTGTCAGAAGTGGGATTCGAACCCAGGCCCTCATACGAGGACCAGAATGCACAGATTCACGTTGTGAACGAAGGAAACTGAGCCCCTTGAGTCTGGCGCCTTAGACCGCTCGGCCAACCTGACTTGGATTCATTCAATTGGGACGTTTTACAAATTACATCTCTTCCAGTTAATTTCATAAAACATATCGTGTCAGAAGTGGGATTCGGACCCAGGCCCTCATACGATGACCAGAATGCACAGATACACGTTGTGAACGAAGGAAACTGAGCCATTTGAGTCTGGCGCCTTAGACCGCTCGGCCACCCTGACTTGGATTCATTCAATTGGGACGTTTTATAAATTAAATCTCTTCCAGTTAATTTCATAAAACATATCGTGTCAGAAGTGGGATTCGAACCCAGGCCCTCATACGACGACCAGAATACACAGATTCACGTTGTGAACGAAGGAAACTGAGCCCCTTGAGTCTGGCGCTTTAGACCGCTCGGCCACCCTGACTTGGATTCATTCAATTGGGACGTTTTATAAATTACATCTGTTCCAGTTAATTTCATAAAACATATCGTGCCAGAAGTGGGATTCGAACCCAGGCCCTCATACGAGGAACAGAATACACAGATTCACGTTGTGAACGAAGGAAACTGAGCCCCTTGAGTCTGGCGCCTTAGACCGCTGGGTCACTTTGACTTGGATTCATTCAATTGGGACGTTTTATAAATTACATCTCTTCCAGTTAATTTCATAAAACATATCGTGTCAGAAGTGGGATTCGAACCCACGCCCTCATACGAGGACCAGAATACACAGATTCACGTTGTGAACGAAGGAAACTGAGCCTCTTGAGTCTGGCGCCTTAGAAAGCTCAGCCATTCTGACATGGACTCTTTAAATTGGGGCGTTTTATAAATTTCATCTCTTCCAGTTAATTTCATAAACCTTTTCGTGTCAGAAGTGGGATTCGAACCCACGCCCTCATACGAGGACCAGAATGCACAGATTCACGTTGTGAACGAAGGAAACTGAGCCCCTTGAGTCTGGCGCCTTAGACCGCTCGGCCAACCTGACTTGGATTCATTCAATTGGGACGTTTTACAAATTACATCTCTTCCAGTTAATTTCATAAAACGTATCGTGTCAGAAGTGGGATTCGGACCCAGGCCCTCATACGAGGACCAGAATGCACTGATACACGTTGTGAACGAAGGAAACTGAGCCATTTGAGTCTGGCGCCTTAGACCGCTCGGCCACCCTGACTTGGATTCATTCAATTGGGACGTTTTATAAATTAAATCTCTTCCAGTTAATTTCATAAAACATATCGTGTCAGAAGTGGGATTCGAACCCAGGCCCTCATACAACGACCAGAATACACAGATTCACGTTGTGAACGAAGGAAACTGAGCCCCTTGAGTCTGGCGCTTTAGACCGCTCGGCCACCCTGACTTGGATTCATTCAATTGGGACGTTTTATAAATTACATCTGTTCCAGTTAATTTCATAAAACATATCGTGTCAGAAGTGGGATTCGAACCCAGGCCCTCATACGAGGAACAGAATACACAGATTCACGTTGTGAACGAAGGAAACTGAGCCCCTTGAGTCTGGCGCCTTAGACCGCTGGGCCACTTTGACTTGGATTCATTCAATTGGGACGTTTTATAAATTACATCTCTTCCAGTTAATTTCATAAAACATATCGTGTCAGAAGTGGGATTCGAACCCACGCCCTCATACGAGGACCAGAATACACAGATTCACGTTGTGAACGAAGGAAACTGAGCCTCTTGAGTCTGGCGCCTTAGACCGCTCGGCCACCCTGACTTGGATTCATTCAATGGGGACGTTTTATAAATTACATCTCTTCCAGTTAATTTCATAAAACATATCGTGTCAGAAGTGGGATTCGAACCCAGGCCCTCATACGAGGACTAGAATGCACAGATTCACGTTGTGAACGAAGGAAACTGAGCCATTTGAGTCTGGCGCTTTAGACCGCTCGGCCACCCTGACTTGGATTCATCAATTGGGACGTTTTATAAATTACACCTATTCTAGTTAATTTAATAAAACATATCGTGTCAGAAGTGGGATTCGAACCCACGCTCTCATACGAGGACCAGAATACACAGATTCACGTTGCGAACGATGGAAACTGAGTCCCTTGAGTCTGGCGCCTTAGACCGCTCGGCCACCCTAATTTGGATTCATTTAATTGGGATGTTTTATAAATTACATCTCTTCCAGTTAATTTCATAAAACATATCGTTTCAGAAGTGGGATTCGAACCCACGCCCTCATACGAGGAGCAGAATACACAGATTCACGTTAAGAACGAAGGAAACTGAGCCCCTTGAGTCTGGCGCCTTAGACGGCTCGGCCACCCCGACTTGGATTCATTCAATTGGGATGTTTTATAAATTACATCTCTTCCAGTTAATTTCATAAAACATATCGTGTCAGAAGTGGGATTCGGACCCAGGCCCTCATACGAGGACCAGAATGCACAGATACACGTTGTGAACGAAGGAAACTGAGCCATTTGAGTCTGGCGCCTTAGACCGCTCGGCCACCCTGACTTGGATTCATTCATTTGGGACGTTTTATAAATTAAATCTCTTCCAGTTAATTTCATAAAACATATCGTGTCAGAAGTGGGATTCGAACCCAGGCCCTCATACAACGACCAGAATACACAGATTCACGTTGTGAACGAAGGAAACTGAGCCCCTTGAGTCTGGCGCTTTAGACCGCTCGGCCATCCTGACTTGGATTCATTCAATTGGGACGTTTTATAAATTACATCTGTTCCAGTTAATTTCATAAAACATATCGTGTCAGAAGTGGGATTCGAACCCAGGCCCTCATACGAGGACCAGAATGCACAGATTCACGTTGTGAACGAAGGAAACTGAGCCCCTTGAGTCTGGCGCCTTAGACCGCTCGGCCAACCTGACTTGGATTCATTCAATTGGGACGTTTTACAAATTACATCTCTTCCAGTTAATTTCATAAAACATATCGTGTCAGAAGTGGGATTCGGACCCAGGCCCTCATACGATGACCAGAATGCACAGATACACGTTGTGAACGAAGGAAACTGAGCCATTTGAGTCTGGCGCCTTAGACCGCTCGGCCACCCTGACTTGGATTCATTCAATTGGGACGTTTTATAAATTAAATCTCTTCCAGTTAATTTCATAAAACATATCGTGTCAGAAGTGGGATTCGAACCCAGGCCCTCATACGACGACCAGAATACACAGATTCACGTTGTGAACGAAGGAAACTGAGCCCCTTGAGTCTGGCGCTTTAGACCGCTCGGCCACCCTGACTTGGATTCATTCAATTGGGACGTTTTATAAATTACATCTGTTCCAGTTAATTTCATAAAACATATCGTGTCAGAAGTGGGATTCGAACCCAGGCCCTCATACGAGGAACAGAATACACAGATTCACGTTGTGAACGAAGGAAACTGAGCCCCTTGAGTCTGGCGCCTTAGACCGCTGGGTCACTTTGACTTGGATTCATTCAATTGGGACGTTTTATAAATTACATCTCTTCCAGTTAATTTCATAAAACATATCGTGTCAGAAGTGGGATTCGAACCCACGCCCTCATACGAGGACCAGAATACACAGATTCACGTTGTGAACGAAGGAAACTGAGCCTCTTGAGTCTGGCGCCTTAGAAAGCTCAGCCATTCTGACATGGACTCTTTAAATTGGGGCGTTTTATAAATTACATCTCTTCCAGTTAATTTCATAAACCTTTTCGTGTCAGAAGTGGGATTCGAACCCACGCCCTCATACGAGGACCAGAATGCACAGATTCACGTTGTGAACGAAGGAAACTGAGCCCCTTGAGTCTGGCGCCTTAGACCGCTCCGCCATCCTGACTTGGATACATTCAATTGGGACGTTTTATAAATTACATCTCTTCCAGTTAATTTCATAAAACAAATCGTGTCAGAAGTGGGATTCGAACCCAGGCCCTCATACGAGGAGCAGAATACACAGATTCACGTTGTGAACGAAGGAAACTGAGCCCCTTGAGTCTGGCGCCTTAGACCGCTCGGCCACCCCGACTTGGATTCATTCAATTGGGATGTTTTATAAATTACATCTCTTCCAGTTAATTTCATAAAACATATCGTGTCAGAAGTGGGATTCGGACCCAGGCCCTCATACGAGGAACAGAATACACAGATTCACGTTGTGAACGAAGGAAACTGAGCCCCTTGAGTCTGGCGCCTTAGACCGCTCGGCCACCCTGACTTGGATTCATTCAATGGGGACGTTTTATAAATTACATCTCTTCCAGTTAATTTCATAAAACAAATCGTGTCAGAAGTGGGATTCGAACCCAGGCCCTCATACGAGGACCAGAATGCACAGATTCACGTTGTGAACGAAGGAAACTGAGCCATTTGAGTCTGGCGCTTTAGACCGCTCGGCCACCCTGACTTGGATTCATTCAATTGGGACGTTTTATAAATTACATCTATTCTAGTTAATTTAATAAAACATATCGTGTCAGAAGTGGGATTCGAACCCACGCTCTCATACGAGGACCAGAATACACAGATTCACGTTGCGAACGATGGAAACTGAGTCCCTTGAGTCTGCCGCCTTAGACCGCTCGGCCACCCCGACTAGGATTCATTCTATTGGGACGTTTTATAAATTACATCTCTTCCAGTTAATTTCATAAAACATATCGTGTCAGAAGTGGGATTCGCACCCAGGCTCTCATACGAGGACCAGAATACACAGATTCACGTTGTGAACGAAGGAAACTTAGCCCCTTGAGTCTGGCGCCTTAGACCGCTCGGCCACCCCGACTTGGATTCATTCAATTGGGATGTTTTATAAATTACATCTCTTCCAGTTAATTTCATAAAACATATCGTGTCAGAAGTGGGATTCGAACCCAGGCCCTCATACGAGGACTAGAATGCACAGATTCACGTTGTGAACGAAGGAAACTGAGCCATTTGAGTCTGGCGCTTTAGACCGCTCGGCCACCCTGACTTGGATTCATCAATTGGGACGTTTTATAAATTAAATCTCTTCCAGTTAATTTCATAAAACATATCGTGTCAGAAGTGGGATTCGAACCCAGGCCCTCATACAACGACCAGAATACACAGATTCACGTTGTGAACGAAGGAAACTGAGCCCCTTGAGTCTGGCGCTTTAGACCGCTCGGCCACCCTGACTTGGATTCATTCAATTGGGACGTTTTATAAATTACATCTGTTCCAGTTAATTTCATAAAACATATCGTGTCAGAAGTGGGATTCGAACCCAGGCCCTCATACGAGGACCAGAATGCACAGATTCACGTTGTGAACGAAGGAAACTGAGCCCCTTGAGTCTGGCGCCTTAGACCGCTCGGCCAACCTGACTTGGATTCATTCAATTGGGACGTTTTACAAATTACATCTCTTCCAGTTAATTTCATAAAACATATCGTGTCAGAAGTGGGATTCGGACCCAGGTCCTCATACGAGGACCAGAATGCACAGATACACGTTGTGAACGAAGGAAACTGAGCCATTTGAGTCTGGCGCCTTAGACCGCTCGGACACCCTGACTTGGATTCATTCAATTGGGACGTTTTATAAATTAAATCTCTTCCAGTTAATTTCATAAAACATATCGTGTCAGAAGTGGGATTCGAACCCAGGCCCTCATACGACGACCAGAATACACAGATTCACGTTGTGAACGAAGGAAACTGAGCCCCTTGAGTCTGGCACTTTAGACCGCTCGGCCACCCTGACTTGGATT
Source organism: Phalangium opilio (assembly GCF_054372755.1). NCBI lineage: Eukaryota > Metazoa > Arthropoda > Arachnida > Opiliones > Phalangiidae > Phalangium > Phalangium opilio. Next base: position 3,657,729 of record NW_028324178.1, read on the forward strand.
CATTCAATTGGGACGTTTTATAAATTAAATCTGTTCCAGTTAATTTCATAAAACATATCGTGTCAGAAGTGGGATTCGAACCCAGGCCCTCATACGAGGACCAGAATGCACAGATTCACGTTGTGAACGAAGGAAACTGAGCCCCTTGAGTCTGGCGCCTTAGACCGCTCGGCCAACCTGACTTGGATTCATTCAATTGGGACGTTTTACAAATTACATCTCTTCCAGTTAATTTCATAAAACATATCGTGTCAGAAGTGGGATTCGGACCCAGGCCCTCATACGAGGACCAGAATGCACAGATACACGTTGTGAACGAAAGAAACAGAGCCATTTGAGTCTGGCGCCTTAGACCGCTCGGCCACCCTGACTTGGATTCATTCAATTGGGACGTTTTATAAATTAAATCTCTTCCAGTTAATTTCATAAAACATATCGTGTCAGAAGTGGGATTCGAACCCAGGCCCTCATACGACGACCAGAATACACAGATTCACGTTGTGAACGAAAGAAACTGAGCCCCTTGAGTCTGGCGCTTTAGACCGCTCGGCCACCCTGACTTGGATTCATTCAATTGGGACGTTTTATAAATTACATCTGTTCCAGTTAATTTCATAAAACATATCGTGTCAGAAGTGGGATTCGAACCCAGGCCCTCATACGAGGAACAGGATACACAGATTCACGTTGTGAACGAAGGAAACTGAGCCCCTTGAGTCTGGCGCCTTAGACCGCTGGGCCACTTTGACTTGGATTCATTCAATTGGGACGTTTTATAAATTACATCTCTTCCAGTTAATTTCATAAAACATATCGTGTCAGAAGTGGGATTCGAACCCACGCCCTCATACGAGGACCAGAATACACAGATTCACGTTGTGAACGAAGGAAACTGAGCCTCTTGAGTCTGGCGCCTTAGAAAGCTCAGCCATTCTGACATGGACTCTTTAAATTGGGGCGTTTTATAAATTACATCTCTTCCAGTTAATTTCATAAACCTTTTCGTGTCAGAAGTGGGATTCGAACCCACGCCCTCATACGAGGACCAGAATGCACAGATTCACGTTGTGAACGAAGGAAACTGAGCCCCTTGAGTCTGGCGCCTTAGACCGCTCCGCCATCCTGACTTGGATTCATTCAATTGGGACGTTTTATTAATTACATCTCTTCCAGTTAATTTCATAAAACAAATCGTGTCAGAAGTGGGATTCGAACCCAGGCCCTCATACGAGGAGCAGAATACACAGATTCACGTTGTGAACGAAGGAAACTGAGCCCCTTGAGTCTGGCGCCTTAGACCGCTCGGCCACCCCGACTTGGATTCATTCAATTGGGATGTTTTATAAATTACATCTCTTCCAGTTAATTTCATAAAACATATCGTGTCAGAAGTGGGATTCGAACCCAGGCCCTCATACGAGGACCAGAATGCACAGATTCACGTTGTGAACGAAGGAAACTGAGCCCCTTGAGTCTGGCGCCTTAGACCGCTCCGCCATCCTGACTTGGATACATTCAATTGGGACGTTTTATAAATTACATCTCTTCCAGTTAATTTCATAAAACATATCGTGTCAGAAGTGGGATTCGAACCCACGCCCTCATACGAGGACCAGAATGCACAGATTCACGTTGTGAACGAAGGAAACTGAGCCCCTTGAGTCTGGCGCCTTAGACCGCTCCGCCATCCTGACTTGGATACATTCAATTGGGACGTTTTATAAATTACATCTCTTCCAGTTAATTTCATAAAACAAATCGTGTCAGAAGTGGGATTCGAACCCAGGCCCTCATACGAGGAGCAGAATACACAGATTCACGTTGTGAACGAAGGAAACTGAGCCCCTTGAGTCTGGCGCCTTAGACCGCTCGGCCACCCCGACTTGGATTCATTCAATTGGGATGTTTTATAAATTACATCTCTTCCAGTTAATTTCATAAAACATATCGTGTCAGAAGTGGGATTCGGACCCAGGCCCTCATACGAGGAACAGAATACACAGATTCACGTTGTGAACGAAGGAAACTGAGCCCCTTGAGTCTGGCGCCTTAGACCGCTCGGCCACCCTGACTTGGATTCATTCAATGGGGACGTTTTATAAATTACATCTCTTCCAGTTAATTTCATAAAACAAATCGTGTCAGAAGTGGGATTCGAACCCAGGCCCTCATACGAGGACCAGAATGCACAGATTCACGTTGTGAACGAAGGAAACTGAGCCATTTGAGTCTGGCGCTTTAGACCGCTCGGCCACCCTGACTTGGATTCATTCAATTGGGACGTTTTATAAATTACATCTATTCTAGTTAATTTAATAAAACATATCGTGTCAGAAGTGGGATTCGAACCCACGCTCTCATACGAGGACCAGAATACACAGATTCACGTTGCGAACGATGGAAACTGAGTCCCTTGAGTCTGGCGCCTTAGACCGCTCGGCCACCCCGACTAGGATTCATTCTATTGGGACGTTTTATAAATTACATCTCTTCCAGTTAATTTCATAAAACATATCGTGTCAGAAGTGGGATTCGCACCCAGGCTCTCATACGAGGACCAGAATACACAGATTCACGTTGTGAACGAAGGAAACTTAGCCCCTTGAGTCTGGCGCCTTAGACCGCTCGGCCACCCCGACTTGGATTCATTCAATTGGGATGTTTTATAAATTACATCTCTTCCAGTTAATTTCATAAAACATATCGTGTCAGAAGTGGGATTCGAACCCAGGCCCTCATACGAGGACTAGAATGCACAGATTCACGTTGTGAACGAAGGAAACTGAGCCATTTGAGTCTGGCGCTTTAGACCGCTCGGCCACCCTGACTTGGATTCATCAATTGGGACGTTTTATAAATTACACCTATTCTAGTTAATTTAATAAAACATATCGTGTCAGAAGTGGGATTCGAACCCACGCTCTCATACGAGGACCAGAATACACAGATTCACGTTGCGAACGATGGAAACTGAGTCCCTTGAGTCTGGCGCCTTAGACCGCTCGGCCACCCTAATTTGGATTCATTTAATTGGGATGTTTTATAAATTACATCTCTTCCAGTTAATTTCATAAAACATATCGTTTCAGAAGTGGGATTCGAACCCACGCCCTCATACGAGGAGCAGAATACACAGATTCACGTTAAGAACGAAGGAAACTGAGCCCCTTGAGTCTGGCGCCTTAGACGGCTCGGCCACCCCGACTTGGATTCATTCAATTGGGATGTTTTATAAATTACATCTCTTCCAGTTAATTTCATAAAACATATCGTGTCAGAAGTGGGATTCGGACCCAGGCCCTCATACGAGGACCAGAATGCACAGATACACGTTGTGAACGAAGGAAACTGAGCCATTTGAGTCTGGCGCCTTAGACCGCTCGGCCACCCTGACTTGGATTCATTCAATTGGGACGTTTTATAAATTAAATCTCTTCCAGTTAATTTCATAAAACATATCGTGTCAGAAGTGGGATTCGCACCCAGGCTCTCATACGAGGACCAGAATACACAGATTCACGTTGTGAACGAAGGAAACTTAGCCCCTTGAGTCTGGCGCCTTAGACCGCTCGGCCACCCCGACTTGGATTCATTCAATTGGGATGTTTTATAAATTACATCTCTTCCAGTTAATTTCATAAAACATATCGTGTCAGAAGTGGGATTCGAACCCAGGCCCTCATACGAGGACTAGAATGCACAGATTCACGTTGTGAACGAAGGAAACTGAGCCATTTGAGTCTGGCGCTTTAGACCGCTCGGCCACCCTGACTTGGATTCATCAATTGGGACGTTTTATAAATTACACCTATTCTAGTTAATTTAATAAAACATATCGTGTCAGAAGTGGGATTCGAACCCACGCTCTCATACGAGGACCAGAATACACAGATTCACGTTGCGAACGATGGAAACTGAGTCCCTTGAGTCTGGCGCCTTAGACCGCTCGGCCACCCTAATTTGGATTCATTTAATTGGGATGTTTTATAAATTACATCTCTTCCAGTTAATTTCATAAAACATATCGTTTCAGAAGTGGGATTCGAACCCACGCCCTCATACGAGGAGCAGAATACACAGATTCACGTTAAGAACGAAGGAAACTGAGCCCCTTGAGTCTGGCGCCTTAGACGGCTCGGCCACCCCGACTTGGATTCATTCAATTGGGATGTTTTATAAATTACATCTCTTCCAGTTAATTTCATAAAACATATCGTGTCAGAAGTGGGATTCGGACCCAGGCCCTCATACGAGGACCAGAATGCACAGGTACACGTTGTGAACGAAGGAAACTGAGCCATTTGAGTCTGGCGCCTTAGACCGCTCGGCCACCCTGACTTGGATTCATTCAATTGGGACGTTTTATAAATTAAATCTCTTCCAGTTAATTTCATAAAACATATCGTGTCAGAAGTGGGATTCGAACCCAGGCCCTCATACGAGGACCAGAATGCACAGATACACGTTGTGAACGAAGGAAACTGAGCCATTTGAGTCTGGCGCCTTAGACCGCTCGGCCACCCTGACTTGGATTCATTCAATTGGGACGTTTTATAAATTAAATCTCTTCCAGTTAATTTCATAAAACATATCGTGTCAGAAGTGGGATTCGAACCCAGGCACTCATACAACGACCAGAATACACAGATTCACGTTGTGAACGAAGGAAACTGAGCCCCTTGAGTCTGGCGCTTTAGACCGCTCGGCCACCCTGACTTGGATTCATTCAATTGGGACGTTTTATAAATTACATCTGTTCCAGTTAATTTCATAAAACATATCGTGTCAGAAGTGGGATTCGGACCCAGGCCCTCATACGAGGACCAGAATGCACAGATACACGTTGTGAACGAAGGAAACTGAGCCATTTGAGTCTGGCGCCTTAGACCGCTCGGCCACCCTGACTTGGATTCATTCAATTGGGACGTTTTATAAATTAAATCTCTTCCAGTTAATTTCATAAAACATATCGTGTCAGAAGTGGGATTCGAACCCAGGCCCTCATACGAGGACCAGAATGCACAGATACACGTTGTGAACGAAGGAAACTGAGCCATTTGAGTCTGGCGCCTTAGACCGCTCGGCCACCCTGACTTGGATTCATTCAATTGGGACGTTTTATAAATTAAATCTCTTCCAGTTAATTTCATAAAACATATCGTGTCAGAAGTGGGATTCGAACCCAGGCCCTCATACGAGGACCAGAATGCACAGATTCACGTTGTGAACGAAGGAAACTGAGCCCCTTGAGTCTGGCGCCTTAGACCGCTCAGCCAACCTGACTTGGATTCATTCAATTGGGACGTTTTACAAATTACATCTCTTCCAGTTAATTTCATAAAACATATCGTGTCAGAAGTGGGATTCGGACCCAGGCCCTCATACGAGGACCAGAATGCACAGATACACGTTGTGAACGAAGGAAACTGAGCCATTTGAGTCTGGCGCCTTAGACCGCTCGGTCACCCTGACTTGGATTCATTCAATTGGGACGTTTTATAAATTAAATCTCTTCCAGTTAATTTCATAAAACATATCGTGTCAGAAGTGGGATTCGAACCCAGGCCCTCATACGACGACCAGAATACACAGATTCACGTTGTGAACGAAGGAAACTGCGCCCCTTGAGTCTGGCGCTTTAGACCGCTCGGCCACCCTGACTTGGATTCATTCAATTGGGACGTTTTATAAATTAAATCTGTTCCAGTTAATTTCATAAAACATATCGTGTCAGAAGTGGGATTCGAACCCAGGCCCTCATACGAGGAACAGAATACACAGATTCACGTTGTGAACGAAGGAAACTGAGCCCCTTGAGTCTGGCGCCTTAGACCGCTGGGCCACGTTGACTTGGATTCATTCAATTGGGACGTTTTATAAATTACATCTCTTCCAGTTAATTTCATAAAACATATCGTGTCAGAAAAGGGATTCGAACCCACGCCCTCATACGAGGACCAGAATACACAGATTCACGTTGTGAACGAAGGAAACTGAGCCTCTTGAGTCTGGCGCCTTAGAAAGCTCAGCCATTCTGACATGGACTCTTTAAATTGGGTCGTTTTATAAATTACATCTCTTCCAGTTAATTTCATAAACCTTTTCGTGTCAGAAGTGGGATTCGAACCCACGCCCTCATACGAGGACCAGAATGCACAGATTCACGTTGTGAACGAAGGAAACTGAGCCCCTTGAGTCTGGCGCCTTAGACCGCTCGGCCACCCCGACTTGGATTCATTCAATTGGGATGTTTTATAAATTACATCTCTTCCAGTTAATTTCATAAAACATATCGTGTCAGAAGTGGGATTCGGACCCAGGCCCTCATACGAGGAACAGAATACACAGATTCACGTTGTGAACGAAGGAAACTGAGCCCCTTGAGTCTGGCGCCTTAGACCGCTCGGCCACCCTGACTTGGATTCATTCAATGGGGACGTTTTATAAATTACATCTCTTCCAGTTAATTTCATAAAACAAATCGTGTCAGAAGTGGGATTCGAACCCAGGCCCTCATACGAGGACCAGAATGCACAGATTCACGTTGTGAACGAAGGAAACTGAGCCATTTGAGTCTGGCGCTTTAGACCGCTCGGCCACCCTGACTTGGATTCATTCAATTGGGACGTTTTATAAATTACATCTATTCTAGTTAATTTAATAAAACATATCGTGTCAGAAGTGGGATTCGAACCCACGCTCTCATACGAGGACCAGAATACACAGATTCACGTTGCGAACGATGGAAACTGAGTCCCTTGAGTCTGGCGCCTTAGACCGCTCGGCCACCCCGACTAGGATTCATTCTATTGGGACGTTTTATAAATTACATCTCTTCCAGTTAATTTCATAAAACATATCGTGTCAGAAGTGGGATTCGCACCCAGGCTCTCATACGAGGACCAGAATACACAGATTCACGTTGTGAACGAAGGAAACTTAGCCCCTTGAGTCTGGCGCCTTAGACCGCTCGGCCACCCCGACTTGGATTCATTCAATTGGGATGTTTTATAAATTACATCTCTTCCAGTTAATTTCATAAAACATATCGTGTCAGAAGTGGGATTCGGACCCAGGCCCTCATACGAGGACCAGAATGCACAGATACACGTTGTGAACGAAGGAAACTGAGCCATTTGAGTCTGGCGCCTTAGACCGCTCGGCCACCCTGACTTGGATTCATTCAATTGGGACGTTTTATAAATTAAATCTCTTCCAGTTAATTTCATAAAACATATCGTGTCAGAAGTGGGATTCGAACCCAGGCCCTCATACGACGACCAGAATACACAGATTCACGTTGTGAACGAAGGAAACTGAGCCCGTTGAGTCTGGCGCTTTAGACCGCTCGGCCACCCTGACTTGGATTCATTCAATTGGGACGTTTTATAAATTACATCTGTTCCAGTTAATTTCATAAAACATATCATGTCAGAAGTGGGATTCGAACCCAGGCCCTCATAAGAGGACCAGAATACACAGATTCACGTTGTGAACGAAGGAAACTGAGCCCCTTGGGTCTGGCGCCTTAGACCGCTCGGCCACCCTGACTTGGATTCATTCAATTGGGACGTTTTATAAATTAAATCTCTTCCAGTTAATTTCATAAAACATATCGTGTCAGAAGTGGGATTCGAACCCAGGCCCTCATACAACGACCAGAATACACAGATTCACGTTGTGAACGAAGGAAACTGAGCCCCTTGAGTCTGGCGCTTTAGACCGCTCGGCCACCCTGACTTGGATTCATTCAATTGGGACGTTTAATAAATTACATCTGTTCCAGTTAATTTCATAAAACGTATCGTGTCAGAAGTGGGATTCGAACCCAGGCCCTCATACGAGGACCAGAATGCACAGATTCACGTTGTGAACGAAGGAAACTGAGCCCCTTGAGTCTGGCGCCTTAGACCGCTCAGCCAACCTGACTTGGATTCATTCAATTGGGACGTTTTACAAATTACATCTCTTCCAGTTAATTTCATAAAACATATCGTGTCAGAAGTGGGATTCGGACCCAGGCCCTCATACGAGGACCAGAATGCACAGATACACGTTGTGAACGAAGGAAACTGAGCCATTTGAGTCTGGCGCCTTAGACCGCTCGGCCACCCTGACTTGGATTCATTCAATTGGGACGTTTTATAAATTAAATCTCTTCCAGTTAATTTCATAAAACATATCGTGTCAGAAGTGGGATTCGAACCCAGGCCCTCATACGACGACCAGAATACACAGATTCACGTTGTGAACGAAGGAAACTGAGCCCCTTGAGTCTGGCGCCTTAGACCGCTGGGCCACTTTGACTTGGATTCATTCAATTGGGACGTTTTATAAATTACATCTCTTCCAGTTAATTTCATAAAACATATCGTGTCAGAAGTGGGATTCGAACCCAGGCCCTCATACGACGACCAGAATACACAGATTCACGTTGTGAACGAAGGAAACTGAGCCCCTTGAGTCTGGCGCCTTAGACCGCTCAGCCAACCTGACTTGGATTCATTCAATTGGGACGTTTTACAAATTACATCTCTTCCAGTTAATTTCATAAAACATATCGTGTCAGAAGTGGGATTCGGACCCAGGCCCTCATACGAGGACCAGAATGCACAGATACACGTTGTGAACGAAGGAAACTGAGCCATTTGAGTCTGGCGCCTTAGACCGCTCGGCCACCCTGACTTGGATTCATTCAATTGGGACGTTTTATAAATTAAATCTCTTCCAGTTAATTTCATAAAACATATCGTGTCAGAAGTGGGATTCGAACCCAGGCCCTCATACGACGACCAGAATACACAGATTCACGTTGTGAACGAAGGAAACTGAGCCCCTTGAGTCTGGCGCTTTAGACCGCTCGGCCACCCTGACTTGGATTTATTCAATTGGGACGTTTTATAAATTAAATCTGTTCCAGTTAATTTCATAAAACATATCGTGTCAGAAGTGGGATTCGAACCCAGGCCCTCATACGAGGAACAGAATACACAGATTCACGTTGTGAACGAAGGAAACTGAGCCCCTTGAGTCTGGCGCCTTAGACCGCTGGGCCACTTTGACTTGGATTCATTCAATTGGGACGTTTTATAAATTACATCTCTTCCAGTTAATTTCATAAAACATATCGTGTCAGAAGTGGGATTCGAACCCACGCCCTCATACGAGGACCAGAATGCACAGATACACGTTGTGAACGAAGGAAACTGAGCCATTTGAGTCTGGCGCCTTAGACCGCTCGGCCACCCTGACTTGGATTCATTCAATTGGGACGTTTTATAAATTAAATCTCTTCCAGTTAATTTCATAAAACATATCGTGTCAGAAGTGGGATTCGAACCCAGGCCCTCATACGACGACTAGAATACACAGATTCACGTTGTGAACGAAGGAAACTGAGCCCCTTGAGTCTGGCGCCTTAGACCGCTCAGCCAACCTGACTTGGATTCATTCAATTGGGACGTTTTACAAATTACATCTCTTCCAGTTAATTTCATAAAACATATCGTGTCAGAAGTGGGATTCGGACCCAGGCCCTCATACGAGGACCAGAATGCACAGATACACGTTGTGAACGAAGGAAACTGAGCCATTTGAGTCTGGCGCCTTAGACCGCTCGGCCACCCTGACTTGGATTCATTCAATTGGGACGTTTTATAAATTAAATCTCTTCCAGTTAATTTCATAAAACATATCGTGTCAGAAGTGGGATTCGAACCCAGGCCCTCATACGACGACCAGAATACACAGATTCACGTTGTGAACGAAGGAAACTGAGCCCCTTGAGTCTGGCGCTTTAGACCGCTCGGCCACCCTGACTTGGATTCATTCAATTGGGACGTTTTATAAATTACATCTGTTCCAGTTAATTTCATAAAACATATCGTGTCAGAAGTGGGATTCGAACCCAGGCCCTCATACGAGGACCAGAATGCACAGATTCACGTTGTGAACGAAGGAAACTGAGCCCCTTGAGTCTGGCGCCTTAGACCGCTCAGCCAACCTGACTTGGATTCATTCAATTGGGACGTTTTACAAATTACATCTCTTCCAGTTAATTTCATAAAACATATCGTGTCAGAAGTGGGATTCGGACCCAGGCCCTCATACGAGGACCAGAATGCACAGATACACGTTGTGAACGAAGGAAACTGAGCCATTTGAGTCTGGCGCCTTAGACCGCTCGGCCACCCTGACTTGGATTCATTCAATTGGGACGTTTTATAAATTAAATCTCTTCCAGTTAATTTCATAAAACATATCGTGTCAGAAGTGGGATTCGAACCCAGGCCCTCATACGACGACCAGAATACACAGATTCACGTTGTGAACGAAGGAAACTGAGCCCCTTGAGTCTGGCGCTTTAGACCGCTCGGCCACCCTGACTTGGATTCATTCAATTGGGACGTTTTATAAATTAAATCTCTTCCAGTTAATTTCATAAAACATATCGTGTCAGAAGTGGGATTCGAACCCAGGCCCTCATACGACGACCAGAATACACAGATTCACGTTGTGAACGAAGGAAACTGAGCCCGTTGAGTCTGGCGCTTTAGACCGCTCGGCCACCCTGACTTGGATTCATTCAATTGGGACGTTTTATAAATTACATCTGTTCCAGTTAATTTCATAAAACATATCATGTCAGAAGTGGGATTCGAACCCAGGCCCTCATAAGAGGACCAGAATACACAGATTCACGTTGTGAACGAAGGAAACTGAGCCCCTTGGGTCTGGCGCCTTTGACCGCTCGGCCACCCTGACTTGGATTCATTCAATTGGGACGTTTTATAAATTAAATCTCTTCCAGTTAATTTCATAAAACATATCGTGTCAGAAGTGGGATTCGAACCCAGGCCCTCATACAACGACCAGAATACACAGATTCACGTTGTGAACGAAGGAAACTGAGCCCCTTGAGTCTGGCGCTTTAGACCGCTCGGCCACCCTGACTTGGATTCATTCAATTGGGACGTTTTATAAATTACATCTGTTCCAGTTAATTTCATAAAACATATCGTGTCAGAAGTGGGATTCGAACCCAGGCCCTCATACGAGGACCAGAATGCACAGATTCACGTTGTGAACGAAGGAAACTGAGCCCCTTGAGTCTGGCGCCTTAGACCGCTCAGCCAACCTGACTTGGATTCATTCAATTGGGACGTTTTACAAATTACATCTCTTCCAGTTAATTTCATAAAACATATCGTGTCAGAAGTGGGATTCGGACCCAGGCCCTCATACGAGGACCAGAATGCACAGATACACGTTGTGAACGAAGGAAACTGAGCCATTTGAGTCTGGCGCCTTAGACCGCTCGGCCACCCTGACTTGGATTCATTCAATTGGGACGTTTTATAAATTAAATCTCTTCCAGTTAATTTCATAAAATATATCGTGTCAGAAGTGGGATTCGAACCCAGGCCCTCATACGACGACCAGAATACACAGATTCACGTTGTGAACGAAGGAAACTGAGCCCCTTGAGTCTGGCGCTTTAGACCGCTCGGCCACCCTGACTTGGATTCATTCAATTGGGACGTTTTATAAATTAAATCTGTTCCAGTTAATTTCATAAAACATATCGTGTCAGAAGTGGGATTCGAACCCAGGCCCTCATACGAGGAACAGAATACACAGATTCACGTTGTGAACGAAGGAAACTGAGCCCCTTGAGTCTGGCGCCTTAGACCGCTGGGCCACTTTGACTTGGATTCATTCAATTGGGACGTTTTATAAATTACATCTCTTCCAGTTAATTTCATAAAACATATCGTGTCAGAAGTGGGATTCGAACCCACGCCCTCATACGAGGACCAGAATACACAGATTCACGTTGTGAACGAAGGAAACTGAGCCTCTTGAGTCTGGCGCCTTAGAAAGCTCAGCCATTCTGACATGGACTCTTTAAATTGGGGCGTTTTATAAATTACATCTCTTCCAGTTAATTTCATAAACCTTTTCGTGTCAGAAGTGGGATTCGAACCCACGCCCTCATACGAGGACCAGAATGCACAGATTCACGTTGTGAACGAAGGAAACTCAGCCCCTTGAGTCTGGCGCCTTAGACCGCTCCGCCATCCTGACTTGGATTCATTCAATTGGGACGTTTTATAAATTACATCTCTTCCAGTTAATTTCATAAAACAAATCGTGTCAGAAGTGGGATTCGAACCCAGGCCCTCATACGAGGAGCAGAATACACAGATTCACGTTGTGAACGAAGGAAACTGAGCCCCTTGAGTCTGGCGCCTTAGACCGCTCGGCCACCCCGACTTGGATTCATTCAATTGGGATGTTTTATAAATTACATCTCTTCCAGTTAATTTCATAAAACATATCGTGTCAGAAGTGGGATTCGGACCCAGGCCCTCATACGAGGAACAGAATACACAGATTCACGTTGTGAACGAAGGAAACTGAGCCCCTTGAGTCTGGCGCCTTAGACCGCTCGGCCACCCTGACTTGGATTCATTCAATGGGGACGTTTTATAAATTACATCTCTTCCAGTTAATTTCATAAAACAAATCGTGTCAGAAGTGGGATTCGAACCCAGGCCCTCATACGAGGACCAGAATGCACAGATTCACGTTGTGAACGAAGGAAACTGAGCCATTTGAGTCTGGCGCTTTAGACCGCTCGGCCACCCTGACTTGGATTCATTCAATTGGGACGTTTTATAAATTACATCTATTCTAGTTAATTTAATAAAACATATCGTGTCAGAAGTGGGATTCGAACCCACGCTCTCATACGAGGACCAGAATACACAGATTCACGTTGCGAACGATGGAAACTGAGTCCCTTGAGTCTGGCGCCTTAGACCGCTCGGCCACCCCGACTAGTATTCATTCTATTGGGACGTTTTATAAATTACATCTCTTCCAGTTAATTTCATAAAGCATATCGTGTCAGAAGTGGGATTCGCACCCAGGCTCTCATACGAGGACCAGAATACATAGATTCACGTTGTGAACGAAGGAAACTTAGCCCCTTGAGTCTGGCGCCTTAGACCGCTCGGCCACCCTGACTTGGATTCATTCAATTGGGACGTTTTATAAATTAAATCTCTTCCAGTTAATTTCATAAAACATATCGTGTCAGAAGTGGGATTCGAACCCAGGCCCTCATACGACGACCAGAATACACAGATTCACGTTGTGAACGAAGGAAACTGAGCCCCTTGAGTCTGGCGCTTTAGACCGCTCGGCCACCCTGACTTGGATTCATTCAATTGGGACGTTTTATAAATTAAATCTGTTCCAGTTAATTTCATAAAACATATCGTGTCAGAAGTGGGATTCGAACCCAGGCCCTCATACGAGGAACAGAATACACAGATTCACGTTGTGAACGAAGGAAACTGAGCCCCTTGAGTCTGGCGCCTTAGACCGCTGGGCCACTTTGACTTGGATTCATTCAATTGGGACGTTTTATAAATTACATCTCTTCCAGTTAATTTCATAAAACATATCGTGTCAGAAGTGGGATTCGAACCCACGCCCTCATACGAGGACCAGAATACACAGATTCACGTTGTGAACGAAGGAAACTGAGCCTCTTGAGTCTGGCGCCTTAGAAAGCTCAGCCATTCTGACATGGACTCTTTAAATTGGGGCGTTTTATAAATTACATCTCTTCCAGTTAATTTCATAAACCTTTTCGTGTCAGAAGTGGGATTCGAACCCACGCCCTCATACGAGGACCAGAATGCACAGATTCACGTTGTGAACGAAGGAAACTCAGCCCCTTGAGTCTGGCGCCTTAGACCGCTCCGCCATCCTGACTTGGATTCATTCAATTGGGACGTTTTATAAATTACATCTCTTCCAGTTAATTTCATAAAACAAATCGTGTCAGAAGTGGGATTCGAACCCACGCCCTCATACGAGGAGCAGAATACACAGATTCACGTTGTGAACGAAGGAAACTGAGCCCCTTGAGTCTGGCGCCTTAGACCGCTCGGCCACCCCGACTTGGATTCATTCAATTGGGATGTTTTATAAATTACATCTCTTCCAGTTAATTTCATAAAACATATCGTGTCAGAAGTGGGATTCGGACCCAGGCCCTCATACGAGGAACAGAATACACAGATTCACGTTGTGAACGAAGGAAACTGAGCCCCTTGAGTCTGGCGCCTTAGACCGCTCGGCCACCCTGACTTGGATTCATTCAATGGGGACGTTTTATAAATTACATCTCTTCCAGTTAATTTCATAAAACAAATCGTGTCAGAAGTGGGATTCGAACCCAGGCCCTCATACGAGGACCAGAATGCACAGATTCACGTTGTGAACGAAGGAAACTGAGCCATTTGAGTCTGGCGCTTTAGACCGCTCGGCCACCCTGACTTGGATTCATTCAATTGGGACGTTTTATAAATTACATCTATTCTAGTTAATTTAATAAAACATATCGTGTCAGAAGTGGGATTCGAACCCACGCTCTCATACGAGGACCAGAATACACAGATTCACGTTGCGAACGATGGAAACTGAGTCCCTTGAGTCTGGCGCCTTAGACCGCTCGGCCACCCCGACTAGTATTCATTCTATTGGGACGTTTTATAAATTACATCTCTTCCAGTTAATTTCATAAAACATATCGTGTCAGAAGTGGGATTCGCACCCAGGCTCTCATACGAGGACCAGAATACATAGATTCACGTTGTGAACGAAGGAAACTTAGCCCCTTGAGTCTGGCGCCTTAGACCGCTCGGCCACCCCGACTTGGATTCATTCAATTGGGATGTTTTATAAATTACATCTCTTCCAGTTAATTTCATAAAACATATCGTGTCAGAAGTGGTATTCGAACCCACGCCCTCATACGAGGACCAGAATACACTGATTCACGTTGAGAACGAAAGAAACTAGGTCCCTTGAGTCTGGCGCCTTAGACCGCTCCGCCATCTTGGCGTGGTCACTTCTAATTTGGACGTTTTATAAATTACATCTCTTCCAGTTAATTTCATAAAACATATCGTGTCAGAAGTGGGATTCGAACCCACGCCCTCATACGAGGACCAGAATACACAGATTCACGTTGTGAACAAAGGAAACTGAGCCCCTTGAGTCTGGCGCCTTAGACCGCTCCGCCATCCTGACGTGGTCACTTCTAATTTGGACGTTTTATAAATTACATCTCTTCCAGTTAATTTCATAAAACATATCGTGTCAGAAGTGGGATTCGAACCCACGCCCTCATACGAGGACCAGAATACACAGATTCACGTCGTGAACGAAAGAAACTAAGCCCCTTGAGTGTAGCGCCTTAGACCGCTCCGCCATCCTGACGTGGTCACTTCTAATTTGGACGTTTTATAAATTACATCTCTTCCTGTTAATTTCATAAAACATATCGTGTCAGAAGTGGGATTCGAACCCACGCCCTCTTACGAGGACCAGAATACACAGATTCACGTTGTGAACGAAGGAAACTGAGCCCCTTGAGTCTGGCGCCTTAGACCGCTCCGCCATCCTGACTTGGATTCATTCAATTGGGACGTTTTATGAATTACATCTCTTCCAGTTAATTTCATAAAACATATCGTGTCAGAAGTGGTATTCGAACCCACGCCCTCATACGAGGACCAGAATACACTGATTCACGTTGAGAACGAAAGAAACTAGGTCCCTTGAGTCTGGCGCCTTAGACCGCTCCGCCATCCTGGCGTGGTCACTTCTAATTTGGACGTTTTATAAATTACATCTCTTCCAGTTAATTTCATAAAACATATCGTGTCAGAAGTGGGATTCGAACCCACGCCCTCATACGAGGACCAGAATACACAGATTCACGTTGTGAACAAAGGAAACTGAGCCCCTTGAGTCTGGCGCCTTAGACCGCTCCGCCATCCTGACGTGGTCACTTCTAATTTGGACGTTTTATAAATTACATCTCTTCCAGTTAATTTCATAAAACATATCGTGTCAGAAGTGGGATTCGAACCCACGCCCTCATACGAGGACCAGAATACACAGATTCACGTTGTGAACAAAGGAAACTGAGCCCCTTGAGTCTGGCGCCTTAGACCGCTCCGCCATCCTGACGTGGTCACTTCTAATTTGGACGTTTTATAAATTACATCTCTTCCAGTTAATTTCATAAAACATATCGTGTCAGAAGTGGGATTCGAACCCACGCCCTCATACGAGGACCAGAATACACAGATTCACGTCGTGAACGAAAGAAACTAAGCCCCTTGAGTGTAGCGCCTTAGACCGCTCGGCCATCCTGACGTGGTCACTTCTAATTTGGACGTTTAATTAATTACATCTCTTCCAGTTAATTTCATAAAACATATCGTGTCAGAAGTGGGATTCGAACCCACGCCCTCTTACGAGGACCAGAATACACAGATCCACGTTGTGAACGAAGGAAACTGAGCCCCTTGAGTCTGGCGCCATAGACCGCTCCGCCATCCTGACTTGGATTCATTCAATTGGGACGTTTTATGAATTACATCTCTTCCAGTTAATTTCATAAAACATATCGTGTCAGAAGTGGTATTCGAACCCACGCCCTCATACGAGGACCAGAATACACTGATTCACGTTGAGAACGAAAGAAACTAGGTCCCTTGAGTCTGGCGCCTTAGACCGCTCCGCCATCCTGGCGTGGTCACTTCTAATTTGGACGTTTTATAAATTACATCTCTTCCAGTTAATTTCATAAAACATATCGTGTCAGAAGTGGGATTCGAACCCACGCCCTCATACGAGGACCAGAATACACAGATTCACGTTGTGAACAAAGGAAACTGAGCCCCTTGAGTCTGGCGCCTTAGACCGCTCCGCCATCCTGACGTGGTCACTTCTAATTTGGACGTTTTATAAATTACATCTCTTCCAGTTAATTTCATAAAACATATCGTGTCAGAAGTGGGATTCGAACCCACGCCCTCATACGAGGACCAGAATACACAGATTCACGTTGTGAACAAAGGAAACTGAGCCCCTTGAGTCTGGCGCCTTAGACCGCTCCGCCATCCTGACGTGGTCACTTCTAATTTGGACGTTTTATAAATTACATCTCTTCCTGTTAATTTCATAAAACATATCGTGTCAGAAGTGGGATTCGAACCCACGCCCTCTTACGAGGACCAGAATACACAGATTCACGTTGTGAACGAAGGAAACTGAGCCCCTTGAGTCTGGCGCCTTAGACCGCTCCGCCATCCTGACTTGGATTCATTCAATTGGGACGTTTTATGAATTACATCTCTTCCAGTTAATTTCATAAAACATATCGTGTCAGAAGTGGTATTCGAACCCACGCCCTCATACAAGGACCAGAATACACTGATTCACGTTGAGAACGAAAGAAACTAGGTCCCTTGAGTCTGGCGCCTTAGACCGCTCCGCCATCCTGGCGTGGTCACTTCTAATTTGGACGTTTTATAAATTACATCTCTTCCAGTTAATTTCATAAAACATATCGTGTCAGAAATGGGATTCGAACCAACGCCCTCATACGAGGACCAGAATACACAGATTCACGCAGTGAACGAAAGACACTAAGCCCCTTGAGTGTAGCGCCTTAGACCGCTAGGCATCCTGACGTTGATTCATTTCCTTTGGACGTTTTATAAATTACATCTTTTCCAGTTAAATTTATAAAACAAATCGTGTCAGAATTGGGATTTGAATCCACGCCCTCATTCGAGGACCAGAACACACAGATCCACATCGGGAAGGAATGAAGCTAAGCCTTTCGAGTCTGGCGCATTAGACCACTCGGCCATCCTGACATGGTTTTATCTAGTTATTACGTTTTCACTTACATCTCTTCCAGTTATTTTCTTAAAACATATCGTATCAGAAGTGGCATTCGAACCCACGCCCTCATACAAGGACCAGAATACACAGATTCACGTCGTGAACGAAAGAAACTAAGCCCCTTGAGTCTAGCG
The DNA here is from genome assembly GCF_054372755.1 of Phalangium opilio. Lineage (NCBI taxonomy): Eukaryota > Metazoa > Arthropoda > Arachnida > Opiliones > Phalangiidae > Phalangium > Phalangium opilio. The sequence goes on from NW_028324178.1 coordinate 3,675,647, forward strand.
CCTTAGACCGCTCGGCCATCCTGACGTGGTCTCTTGTAATTTGGACGTTTAATTAATTACATCTCTTCCAGTTAATTTCTTAAAACATATCGTGTCAGAAGTGGGATTCGAACCCACGCCCTCATACGAGGACCAGAATACACAGATTCACGTTGTGAACGAAGGAAACTGAGCCCCTTGAGTCTGGCGCCTTAGACCGCTCCGCCATCCTGACTTGGATTCATTCAATTGGGACGTTTTATGAATTACATCTCTTCCAGTTAATTTCATAAAACATATCGTGTCAGAAGTGGTATTCGAACCCACGCCCTCATACGAGGACCAGAATACACTGATTCACGTTGAGAACGAAAGAAACTAGGTCCCTTGAGTCTGGCGCCTTAGACCGCTCCGCCATCCTGGCGTGGTCACTTCTAATTTGGACGTTTTATAAATTACATCTCTTCCAGTTAATTTCATAAAACATATCGTGTCAGAAATGGGATTCGAACCAACGCCCTCATACGAGGACCAGAATACACAGATTCACGCAGTGAACGAAAGACACTAAGCCCCTTGAGTGTAGCGCCTTAGACCGCTAGGCATCCTGACGTTGATTCATTTCCTTTGGACGTTTTATAAATTACATCTTTTCCAGTTAAATTTATAAAACAAATCGTGTCAGAATTGGGATTTGAATCCACGCCCTCATTCGAGGACCAGAACACACAGATCCACATCGGGAAGGAATGAAGCTAAGCCTTTCGAGTCTGGCGCATTAGACCACTCGGCCATCCTGACATGGTTTTATCTAGTTATTACGTTTTCACTTACATCTCTTCCAGTTATTTTCTTAAAACATATCGTATCAGAAGTGGCATTCGAACCCACGCCCTCATACAAGGACCAGAATACACAGATTCACGTCGTGAACGAAAGAAACTAAGCCCCTTGAGTCTAGCGCCTTAGACCGCTCGGCCATCCTGACGTGGTCTCTTGTAATTTGGACGTTTAATTAATTACATCTCTTCCAGTTAATTTCTTAAAACATATCGTGTCAGAAGTGGGATTCGAACCCACGCCCTCATACGAGGACCAGAATACACAGATTCACGTTGTGAACGAAGGAAACTGAGCCCCTTGAGTCTGGCGCCTTAGACCGCTCCGCCATCCTGACTTGGATTCATTCAATTGGGACGTTTTATGAATTACATCTCTTCCAGTTAATTTCATAAAACATATCGTGTCAGAAGTGGTATTCGAACCCACGCCCTCATACGAGGACCAGAATACACTGATTCACGTTGAGAACGAAAGAAACTAGGTCCCTTGAGTCTGGCGCCTTAGACCGCTCCGCCATCCTGGCGTGGTCACTTCTAATTTGGACGTTTTATAAATTACATCTCTTCCAGTTAATTTCATAAAACATATCGTGTCAGAAATGGGATTCGAACCAACGCCCTCATACGAGGACCAGAATACACAGATTCACGTCGTGAACGAAAGACACTAAGCCCCTTGAGTGTAGCGCCTTAGACCGCTAGGCCATCCTGACGTTGATTCATTTTCTTTGGACGTTTTATAAATTACATCTTTTCCAGTTAAATTTATAAAACAAATCGTGTCAGAATTGGGATTTGAATCCACGCCCTCATTCGAGGACCAGAACACACAGATCCACATCGGGAAGGAATGAAGCTAAGCCTTTCGAGTCTGGCGCATTAGACCACTCGGCCATCCTGACATGGTTTTATCTAGTTATTACGTTTTCACTTACATCTCTTCCAGTTATTTTCTTAAAACATATCGTATCAGAAGTGGCATTCGAACCCACGCCCTCATACAAGGACCAGAATACACAGATTCACGTCGTGAACGAAAGAAACTAAGCCCCTTGAGTCTAGCGCCTTAGACCGCTCGGCCATCCTGACGTGGTCTCTTGTAATTTGGACGTTTAATTAATTACATCTCTTCCAGTTAATTTCTTAAAACATATCGTGTCAGAAGTGGGATTCGAACCCACGCCCTCATACGAGGACCAGAATACACAGATCCACGTTGTGAACGAAGGAAACTGAGCCCCTTGAGTCTGGCGCCTTAGACCGCTCCGCCATCCTGACTTGGATTCATTCAATTGGGACGTTTTATGAATTACATCTCTTCCAGTTAATTTCATAAAACATATCGTGTCAGAAGTGGTATTCGAACCCACGCCCTCATACGAGGACCAGAATACACTGATTCACGTTGAGAACGAATGAAACTAGGTCCCTTGAGTCTGGCGCCTTAGACCGCTCCGCCATCCTGGCGTGGTCACTTCTAATTTGGACGTTTTATAAATTACATCTCTTCCAGTTAATTTCATAAAACATATCGTGTCAGAAGTGGGATTCGAACCCACGCCCTCATACGAGGACCAGAATACACAGATTCACGTCGTGAACGAAAGAAACTAAGCCCCTTGAGTCTAGCGCCTTAGACCGCTCGGCCATCCTGACGTGGTCTCTTGTAATTTGGACGTTTAATTAATTACATCTCTTCCAGTTAATTTCTTAAAACATATCGTGTCAGAAGTGGGATTCGAACCCACGCCCTCATACGAGGACCAGAATACACAGATTCACGTTGTGAACGAAGGAAACTGAGCCCCTTGAGTCTGGCGCCTTAGACCGCTCCGCCATCCTGACTTGGATTCATTCAATTGGGACGTTTTATGAATTACATCTCTTCCAGTTAATTTCATAAAACATATCGTGTCAGAAGTGGTATTCGAACCCACGCCCTCATACGAGGACCAGAATACACTGATTCACGTTGAGAACGAAAGAAACTAGGTCCCTTGAGTCTGGCGCCTTAGACCGCTCCGCCATCCTGGCGTGGTCACTTCTAATTTGGACGTTTTATAAATTACATCTCTTCCAGTTAATTTCATAAAACATATCGTGTCAGAAATGGGATTCGAACCAACGCCCTCATACGAAGACCAGAATACACAGATTCACGTCGTGAACGAAAGACACTAAGCCCCTTGAGTGTAGCGCCTTAGACCGCTAGGCCATCCTGACGTTGATTCATTTTCTTTGGACGTTTTATAAATTACATCTTTTCCAGTTAAATTTATAAAACAAATCGTGTCAGAATTGGGATTTGAATCCACGCCCTCATTCGAGGACCAGAACACACAGATCCACATCGGGAAGGAATGAAGCTAAGCCTTTCGAGTCTGGCGCATTAGACCACTCGGCCATCCTGACATGGTTTTATCTAGTTATTACGTTTTCACTTACATCTCTTCCAGTTATTTTCTTAAAACATATCGTATCAGAAGTGGCATTCGAACCCACGCCCTCATACAAGGACCAGAATACACAGATTCACGTCGTGAACGAAAGAAACTAAGCCCCTTGAGTCTAGCGCCTTAGACCGCTCGGCCATCCTGACGTGGTCTCTTGTAATTTGGACGTTTAATTAATTACATCTCTTCCAGTTAATTTCTTAAAACATATCGTGTCAGAAGTGGGATTCGAACCCACGCCCTCATACGAGGACCAGAATACACAGATCCACGTTGTGAACGAAGGAAACTGAGCCCCTTGAGTCTGGCGCCTTAGACCGCTCCGCCATCCTGACTTGGATTCATTCAATTGGGACGTTTTATGAATTACATCTCTTCCAGTTAATTTCATAAAACATATCGTGTCAGAAGTGGTATTCGAACCCACGCCCTCATACGAGGACCAGAATACACTGATTCACGTTGAGAACGAAAGAAACTAGGTCCCTTGAGTCTGGCGCCTTAGACCGCTCCGCCATCCTGGCGTGGTCACTTCTAATTTGGACGTTTTATAAATTACATCTCTTCCAGTTAATTTCATAAAACATATCGTGTCAGAAATGGGATTCGAACCAACGCCCTCATACGAGGACCAGAATACACAGATTCACGTCGTGAACGAAAGACACTAAGCCCCTTGAGTGTAGCGCCTTAGACCGCTAGGCCATCCTGACGTTGATTCATTTTCTTTGGACGTTTTATAAATTACATCTTTTCCAGTTAAATTTATAAAACAAATCGTGTCAGAATTGGGATTTGAATCCACGCCCTCATTCGAGGACCAGAACACACAGATCCACATCGGGAAGGAATGAAGCTAAGCCTTTCGAGTCTGGCGCATTAGACCACTCGGCCATCCTGACATGGTTTTATCTAGTTATTACGTTTTCACTTACATCTCTTCCAGTTATTTTCTTAAAACATATCGTATCAGAAGTGGCATTCGAACCCACGCCCTCATACAAGGACCAGAATACACAGATTCACGTCGTGAACGAAAGAAACTAAGCCCCTTGAGTCTAGCGCCTTAGACCGCTCGGCCATCCTGACGTGGTCTCTTGTAATTTGGACGTTTAATTAATTACATCTCTTCCAGTTAATTTCTTAAAACATATCGTGTCAGAAGTGGGATTCGAACCCACGCCCTCATACGAGGACCAGAATACACTGATTCACGTTGAGAACGAAAGAAACTAGGTCCCTTGAGTCTGGCGCCTTAGACCGCTCCGCCATCCTGACGTGGTCACTTCTAATTTGGACGTTTTATAAATTACATCTCTTCCTGTTAATTTCATAAAACATATCGTGTCAGAAGTGGGATTCGAACCCTCGCCCTCTTACGAGGACCAGAATACACAGATTCACGTTGTGAACGAAGGAAACTGAGCCCCTTGAGTCTGGCGCCTTAGACCGCTCCGCCATCCTGACTTGGATTCATTCAATTGGGACGTTTTATGAATTACATCTCTTCCAGTTAATTTCATAAAACATATCGTGTCAGAAGTGGTATTCGAACCCACGCCCTCATACGAGGACCAGAATACACTGATTCACGTTGAGAACGAAAGAAACTAGGTCCCTTGAGTCTGGCGCCTTAGACCGCTCCGCCATCCTGGCGTGGTCACTTCTAATTTGGACGTTTTATAAATTACATCTCTTCCAGTTAATTTCATAAAACATATCGTGTCAGAAATGGGATTCGAACCAACGCCCTCATACGAGGACCAGAATACACAGATTCACGTCGTGAACGAAAGACACTAAGCCCCTTGAGTGTAGCGCCTTAGACCGCTAGGCCATCCTGACGTTGATTCATTTTCTTTGGACGTTTTATAAATTACATCTTTTCCAGTTAAATTTATAAAACAAATCGTGTCAGAATTGGGATTTGAATCCACGCCCTCATTCGAGGACCAGAACACACAGATCCACATCGGGAAGGAATGAAGCTAAGCCTTTCGAGTCTGGCGCATTAGACCACTCGGCCATCCTGACATGGTTTTATCTAGTTATTACGTTTTCACTTACATCTCTTCCAGTTATTTTCTTAAAACATATCGTATCAGAAGTGGCATTCGAACCCACGCCCTCATACAAGGACCAGAATACACAGATTCACGTCGTGAACGAAAGAAACTAAGCCCCTTGAGTCTAGCGCCTTAGACCGCTCGGCCATCCTGACGTGGTCTCTTGTAATTTGGACGTTTAATTAATTACATCTCTTCCAGTTAATTTCTTAAAACATATCGTGTCAGAAGTGGGATTCGAACCCACGCCCTCATACGAGGACCAGAATACACTGATTCACGTTGAGAACGAAAGAAACTAGGTCCCTTGAGTCTGGCGCCTTAGACCGCTCCGCCATCCTGACGTGGTCACTTCTAATTTGGACGTTTTATAAATTACATCTCTTCCTGTTAATTTCATAAAACATATCGTGTCAGAAGTGGGATTCGAACCCTCGCCCTCTTACGAGGACCAGAATACACAGATTCACGTTGTGAACGAAGGAAACTGAGCCCCTTGAGTCTGGCGCCTTAGACCGCTCCGCCATCCTGACTTGGATTCATTCAATTGGGACGTTTTATGAATTACATCTCTTCCAGTTAATTTCATAAAACATATCGTGTCAGAAGTGGTATTCGAACCCACGCCCTCATACAAGGACCAGAATACACTGATTCACGTTGAGAACGAAAGAAACTAGGTCCCTTGAGTCTGGCGCCTTAGACCGCTCCGCCATCCTGGCGTGGTCACTTCTAATTTGGACGTTTTATAAATTACATCTCTTCCAGTTAATTTCATAAAACATATCGTGTCAGAAATGGGATTCGAACCAACGCCCTCATACGAGGACCAGAATACACAGATTCACGCAGTGAACGAAAGAAACTAAGCCCCTTGAGTCTAGCGCCTTAGACCGCTCGGCCATCCTGACGTGGTCTCTTGTAATTTGGACGTTTAATTAATTACATCTCTTCCAGTTAATTTCTTAAAACATATCGTGTCAGAAGTGGGATTCGAACCCACGCCCTCATACGAGGACCAGAATACACAGATTCACGTTGTGAACGAAGGAAACTGAGCCCCTTGAGTCTGGCGCCTTAGACCGCTCCGCCATCCTGACTTGGATTCATTCAATTGGGACGTTTTATGAATTACATCTCTTCCAGTTAATTTCATAAAACATATCGTGTCAGAAGTGGTATTCGAACCCACGACCTCATACGAGGACCAGAATACACTGATTCACGTTGAGAACGAAAGAAACTAGGTCCCTTGAGTCTGGCGCCTTAGACCGCTCCGCCATCCTGGCGTGGTCACTTCTAATTTGGACGTTTTATAAATTACATCTCTTCCAGTTAATTTCATAAAACATATCGTGTCAGAAATGGGATTCGAACCAACGCCCTCATACGAGGACCAGAATACACAGATTCACGTCGTGAACGAAAGACACTAAGCCCCTTGAGTGTAGCGCCTTAGACCGCTAGGCCATCCTGACGTTGATTCATTTTCTTTGGACGTTTTATAAATTACATCTTTTCCAGTTAAATTTATAAAACATATCGTGTCAGAATTGGGATTTGAATCCACGCCCTCATTCGAGGACCAGAACACACAGATCCACATCGGGAAGGAATGAAACTAAGCCTTTCGAGTCTGGCGCATTAGACCACTCGGCCATCCTGACATGGTTTTATCTAGTTATTACGTTTTCACTTACATCTCTTCCAGTTATTTTCTTAAAACATATCGTATCAGAAGTGGCATTCGAACCCACGCCCTCATACAAGGACAAGAATACACAGATCCACGTCGTGAACGAAAGAAACTAAGCCCCTTGAGTCTAGCGCCTTAGACCGCTCGGCCATCCTGACGTGGTCTCTTGTAATTTGGACGTTTAATTAATTACATCTCTTCCAGTTAATTTCTTAAAACATATCGTGTCAGAAGTGGGATTCGAACCCACGCCCTCATACGAGGACCAGAATACACAGATTCACGTTGTGAACGAAGGAAACTGAGCCCCTTGAGTCTGGCGCCTTAGACCGCTCCGCCATCCTGACTTGGATTCATTCAATTGGGACGTTTTATGAATTACATCTCTTCCAGTTAATTTCATAAAACATATCGTGTCAGAAGTGGTATTCGAACCCACGACCTCATACGAGGACCAGAATACACTGATTCACGTTGAGAACGAAAGAAACTAGGTCCCTTGAGTCTGGCGCCTTAGACCGCTCCGCCATCCTGGCGTGGTCACTTCTAATTTGGACGTTTTATAAATTACATCTCTTCCAGTTAATTTCATAAAACATATCGTGTCAGAAATGGGATTCGAACCAACGCCCTCATACGAGGACCAGAATACACAGATTCACGTCGTGAACGAAAGACACTAAGCCCCTTGAGTGTAGCGCCTTAGACCGCTAGGCCATCCTGACGTTGATTCATTTTCTTTGGACGTTTTATAAATTACATCTTTTCCAGTTAAATTTATAAAACATATCGTGTCAGAATTGGGATTTGAATCCACGCCCTCATTCGAGGACCAGAACACACAGATCCACATCGGGAAGGAATGAAACTAAGCCTTTCGAGTCTGGCGCATTAGACCACTCGGCCATCCTGACATGGTTTTATCTAGTTATTACGTTTTCACTTACATCTCTTCCAGTTATTTTCTTAAAACATATCGTATCAGAAGTGGCATTCGAACCCACGCCTTCATACAAGGACAAGAATACACAGATCCACGTCGTGAACGAAAGAAACTAAGCCCCTTGAGTCTAGCGCCTTAGACCGCTCGGCCATCCTGACGTGGTCTCTTGTAATTTGGACGTTTAATTAATTACATCTCTTCCAGTTAATTTCTTAAAACATATCGTGTCAGAAGTGGGATTCGAACCCACGCCCTCATACGAGGACCAGAATACACAGATTCACGTTGTGAACGAAGGAAACTGAGCCCCTTGAGTCTGGCGCCTTAGACCGCTCCGCCATCCTGACTTGGATTCATTCAATTGGGACGTTTTATGAATTACATCTCTTCCAGTTAATTTCATAAAACATATCGTGTCAGAAGTGGTATTCGAACCCACGACCTCATACGAGGACCAGAATACACTGATTCACGTTGAGAACGAAAGAAACTAGGTCCCTTGAGTCTGGCGCCTTAGACCGCTCCGCCATCCTGGCGTGGTCACTTCTAATTTGGACGTTTTATAAATTACATCTCTTCCAGTTAATTTCATAAAACATATCGTGTCAGAAATGGGATTCGAACCAACGCCCTCATACGAGGACCAGAATACACAGATTCACGTCGTGAACGAAAGACACTAAGCCCCTTGAGTGTAGCGCCTTAGACCGCTAGGCCATCCTGACGTTGATTCATTTTCTTTGGACGTTTTATAAATTACATCTTTTCCAGTTAAATTTATAAAACATATCGTGTCAGAATTGGGATTTGAATCCACGCCCTCATTCGAGGACCAGAACACACAGATCCACATCGGGAAGGAATGAAACTAAGCCTTTCGAGTCTGGCGCATTAGACCACTCGGCCATCCTGACATGGTTTTATCTAGTTATTACGTTTTCACTTACATCTCTTCCAGTTATTTTCTTAAAACATATCGTATCAGAAGTGGCATTCGAACCCACGCCCTCATACAAGGACCAGAATACACAGATTCACGTCGTGAACGAAAGAAACTAAGCCCCTTGAGTCTAGCGCCTTAGACCGCTCGGCCATCCTGACGTGGTCTCTTGTAATTTGGACGTTTAATTAATTACATCTCTTCCAGTTAATTTCTTAAAACATATCGTGTCAGAAGTGGGATTCGAACCCACGCCCTCATACGAGGACCAGAATACACAGATCCACGTTGTGAACGAAGGAAACTGAGCCCCTTGAGTCTGGCGCCTTAGACCGCTCCGCCATCCTGACTTGGATTCATTCAATTGGGACGTTTTATGAATTACATCTCTTCCAGTTAATTTCATAAAACATATCGTGTCAGAAGTGGTATTCGAACCCACGCCCTCATACGAGGACCAGAATACACTGATTCACGTTGAGAACGAAAGAAACTAGGTCCCTTGAGTCTGGCGCCTTAGACCGCTCCGCCATCCTGGCGTGGTCACTTCTAATTTGGACGTTTTATAAATTACATCTCTTCCAGTTAATTTCATAAAACATATCGTGTCAGAAATGGGATTCGAACCAACGCCCTCATACGAGGACCAGAATACACAGATTCACGTCGTGAACGAAAGACACTAAGCCCCTTGAGTGTAGCGCCTTAGACCGCTAGGCCATCCTGACGTTGATTCATTTTCTTTGGACGTTTTATAAATTACATCTTTTCCAGTTAAATTTATAAAACAAATCGTGTCAGAATTGGGATTTGAATCCACGCCCTCATTCGAGGACCAGAACACACAGATCCACATCGGGAAGGAATGAAGCTAAGCCTTTCGAGTCTGGCGCATTAGACCACTCGGCCATCCTGACATGGTTTTATCTAGTTATTACGTTTTCACTTACATCTCTTCCAGTTATTTTCTTAAAACATATCGTATCAGAAGTGGCATTCGAACCCACGCCCTCATACAAGGACCAGAATACACAGATTCACGTCGTGAACGAAAGAAACTAAGCCCCTTGAGTCTAGCGCCTTAGACCGCTCGGCCATCCTGACGTGGTCTCTTGTAATTTGGACGTTTAATTAATTACATCTCTTCCAGTTAATTTCTTAAAACATATCGTGTCAGAAGTGGGATTCGAACCCACGCCCTCATACGAGGACCAGAATACACTGATTCACGTTGAGAACGAAAGAAACTAGGTCCCTTGAGTCTGGCGCCTTAGACCGCTCCGCCATCCTGACGTGGTCACTTCTAATTTGGACGTTTTATAAATTACATCTCTTCCTGTTAATTTCATAAAACATATCGTGTCAGAAGTGGGATTCGAACCCTCGCCCTCTTACGAGGACCAGAATACACAGATTCACGTTGTGAACGAAGGAAACTGAGCCCCTTGAGTCTGGCGCCTTAGACCGCTCCGCCATCCTGACTTGGATTCATTCAATTGGGACGTTTTATGAATTACATCTCTTCCAGTTAATTTCATAAAACATATCGTGTCAGAAGTGGTATTCGAACCCACGCCCTCATACAAGGACCAGAATACACTGATTCACGTTGAGAACGAAAGAAACTAGGTCCCTTGAGTCTGGCGCCTTAGACCGCTCCGCCATCCTGGCGTGGTCACTTCTAATTTGGACGTTTTATAAATTACATCTCTTCCAGTTAATTTCATAAAACATATCGTGTCAGAAATGGGATTCGAACCAACGCCCTCATACGAGGACCAGAATACACAGATTCACGCAGTGAACGAAAGAAACTAAGCCCCTTGAGTCTAGCGCCTTAGACCGCTCGGCCATCCTGACGTGGTCTCTTGTAATTTGGACGTTTAATTAATTACATCTCTTCCAGTTAATTTCTTAAAACATATCGTGTCAGAAGTGGGATTCGAACCCACGCCCTCATACGAGGACCAGAATACACAGATTCACGTTGTGAACGAAGGAAACTGAGCCCCTTGAGTCTGGCGCCTTAGACCGCTCCGCCATCCTGACTTGGATTCATTCAATTGGGACGTTTTATGAATTACATCTCTTCCAGTTAATTTCATAAAACATATCGTGTCAGAAGTGGTATTCGAACCCACGACCTCATACGAGGACCAGAATACACTGATTCACGTTGAGAACGAAAGAAACTAGGTCCCTTGAGTCTGGCGCCTTAGACCGCTCCGCCATCCTGGCGTGGTCACTTCTAATTTGGACGTTTTATAAATTACATCTCTTCCAGTTAATTTCATAAAACATATCGTGTCAGAAATGGGATTCGAACCAACGCCCTCATACGAGGACCAGAATACACAGATTCACGTCGTGAACGAAAGACACTAAGCCCCTTGAGTGTAGCGCCTTAGACCGCTAGGCCATCCTGACGTTGATTCATTTTCTTTGGACGTTTTATAAATTACATCTTTTCCAGTTAAATTTATAAAACATATCGTGTCAGAATTGGGATTTGAATCCACGCCCTCATTCGAGGACCAGAACACACAGATCCACATCGGGAAGGAATGAAACTAAGCCTTTCGAGTCTGGCGCATTAGACCACTCGGCCATCCTGACATGGTTTTATCTAGTTATTACGTTTTCACTTACATCTCTTCCAGTTATTTTCTTAAAACATATCGTATCAGAAGTGGCATTCGAACCCACGCCCTCATACAAGGACAAGAATACACAGATCCACGTCGTGAACGAAAGAAACTAAGCCCCTTGAGTCTAGCGCCTTAGACCGCTCGGCCATCCTGACGTGGTCTCTTGTAATTTGGACGTTTAATTAATTACATCTCTTCCAGTTAATTTCTTAAAACATATCGTGTCAGAAGTGGGATTCGAACCCACGCCCTCATACGAGGACCAGAATACACAGATTCACGTTGTGAACGAAGGAAACTGAGCCCCTTGAGTCTGGCGCCTTAGACCGCTCCGCCATCCTGACTTGGATTCATTCAATTGGGACGTTTTATGAATTACATCTCTTCCAGTTAATTTCATAAAACATATCGTGTCAGAAGTGGTATTCGAACCCACGACCTCATACGAGGACCAGAATACACTGATTCACGTTGAGAACGAAAGAAACTAGGTCCCTTGAGTCTGGCGCCTTAGACCGCTCCGCCATCCTGGCGTGGTCACTTCTAATTTGGACGTTTTATAAATTACATCTCTTCCAGTTAATTTCATAAAACATATCGTGTCAGAAATGGGATTCGAACCAACGCCCTCATACGAGGACCAGAATACACAGATTCACGTCGTGAACGAAAGACACTAAGCCCCTTGAGTGTAGCGCCTTAGACCGCTAGGCCATCCTGACGTTGATTCATTTTCTTTGGACGTTTTATAAATTACATCTTTTCCAGTTAAATTTATAAAACATATCGTGTCAGAATTGGGATTTGAATCCACGCCCTCATTCGAGGACCAGAACACACAGATCCACATCGGGAAGGAATGAAACTAAGCCTTTCGAGTCTGGCGCATTAGACCACTCGGCCATCCTGACATGGTTTTATCTAGTTATTACGTTTTCACTTACATCTCTTCCAGTTATTTTCTTAAAACATATCGTATCAGAAGTGGCATTCGAACCCACGCCCTCATACAAGGACAAGAATACACAGATCCACGTCGTGAACGAAAGAAACTAAGCCCCTTGAGTCTAGCGCCTTAGACCGCTCGGCCATCCTGACGTGGTCTCTTGTAATTTGGACGTTTAATTAATTACATCTCTTCCAGTTAATTTCTTAAAACATATCGTGTCAGAAGTGGGATTCGAACCCACGCCCTCATACGAGGACCAGAATACACAGATTCACGTTGTGAACGAAGGTAACTGAGCCCCTTGAGTCTGGCGCCTTAGACCGCTCCGCCATCCTGACTTGGATTCATTCAATTGGGACGTTTTATGAATTACATCTCTTCCAGTTAATTTCATAAAACATATCGTGTCAGAAGTGGTATTCGAACCCTCGCCCTCATACGAGGACCAGAATACACTGATTCACGTTGAGAACGAAAGAAACTAGGTCCCTTGAGTCTGGCGCCTTAGACCGCTCCGCCATCCTGGCGTGGTCACTTCTAATTTGGACGTTTTATAAATTACATCTCTTCCAGTTAATTTCATAAAACATATCGTGTCAGAAATGGGATTCGAACCAACGCCCTCATACGAGGACCAGAATACACAGATTCACGTCGTGAACGAAAGACACTAAGCCCCTTGAGTGTAGCGCCTTAGACCGCTAGGCCATCCTGACGTTGATTCATTTTCTTTGGACGTTTTATAAATTACATCTTTTCCAGTTAAATTTATAAAACATATCGTGTCAGAATTGGGATTTGAATCCACGCCCTCATTCGAGGACCAGAACACACAGATCCACATCGGGAAGGAATGAAACTAAGCCTTTCGAGTCTGGCGCATTAGACCACTCGGCCATCCTGACATGGTTTTATCTAGTTATTACGTTTTCACTTACATCTCTTCCAGTTATTTTCTTAAAACATATCGTATCAGAAGTGGCATTCGAACCCACGCCCTCATACAAGGACAAGAATACACAGATCCACGTCGTGAACGAAAGAAACTAAGCCCCTTGAGTCTAGCGCCTTAGACCGCTCGGCCATCCTGACGTGGTCTCTTGTAATTTGGACGTTTAATTAATTACATCTCTTCCAGTTAATTTCTTAAAACATATCGTGTCAGAAGTGGGATTCGAACCCACGCCCTCATACGAGGACCAGAATACACAGATTCACGTTGTGAACGAAGGAAACTGAGCCCCTTGAGTCTGGCGCCTTAGACCGCTCCGCCATCCTGACTTGGATTCATTCAATTGGGACGTTTTATGAATTACATCTCTTCCAGTTAATTTCATAAAACATATCGTGTCAGAAGTGGTATTCGAACCCTCGCCCTCATACGAGGACCAGAATACACTGATTCACGTTGAGAACGAAAGAAACTAGGTCCCTTGAGTCTGGCGCCTTAGACCGCTCCGCCATCCTCGCGTGGTCACTTCTAATTTGGACGTTTTATAAATTACATCTCTTCCAGTTAATTTCATAAAACATATCGTGTCAGAAATGGGATTCGAACCAACGCCCTCATACGAGGACCAGAATACACAGATTCACGTCGTGAACGAAAGACACTAAGCCCCTTGAGTGTAGCGCCTTAGACCGCTAGGCCATCCTGACGTTGATTCATTTTCTTTGGACGTTTTATAAATTACATCTTTTCCAGTTAAATTTATAAAACATATCGTGTCAGAATTGGGATTTGAATCCACGCCCTCATTCGAGGACCAGAACACACAGATCCACATCGGGAAGGAATGAAACTAAGCCTTTCGAGTCTGGCGCATTAGACCACTCGGCCATCCTAACATGGTTTTATCTAGTTATTACGTTTTCACTTACATCTCTTCCAGTTATTTTCTTAAAACATATCGTATCAGAAGTGGCATTCGAACCCACGCCCTCATACAAGGACAAGAATACACAGATCCACGTCGTGAACGAAAGAAACTAAGCCCCTTGAGTCTAGCGCCTTAGACCGCTCGGCCATCCTGACGTGGTCTCTTGTAATTTGGACGTTTAATTAATTACATCTCTTCCAGTTAATTTCTTAAAACATATCGTGTCAGAAGTGGGATTCGAACCCACGCCCACATACGAGGACCAGAATACACAGATTCACGTTGTGAACAAAGGAAACTGAGCCCCTTGAGTCTGGCGCCTTAGACCGCTCCGCCATCCTGACGTGGTCAGTTCTAATTTGGACGTTTTATAAATTACATCTCTTCCAGTTAATTTCATAAAACATATCGTGTCAGAAGTGGGATTCGAACCCACGCCCTCATACGAGGACCATAATACACAGATTCACGTCGTGAACGAAAGAAACTAAGCCCCTTGAGTGTAGCGCCTTAGACCGCTCGGCCACCCTGACTTGGATTCATTCAATTGGGATGTTTTATTAATTACATCTCTTCCAGTTAATTTCATAAAACATCGTGTCAGAAGTGGGATTCGAACCCACGCCCTCTTACGAGGACCAGAATACACAGATTCACGTTGTGAACGAAAGAAACTAAGCCCCTTGAGTGTAGCGCCTTAGACCGCTCCGCCATCCTGACTTGGATTCATTCAATTGGGACGTTTTATGAATTACATCTCTTCCAGTTAATTTCATAAAACATATCGTGTCAGAAGTGGTATTCGAACCCACGCCCTCATACGAGGACCAGAATACACTGACTCACGTTGAGAACGAAAGAAACTAGGTCCCTTGAGTCTGGCGCCTTAGACCGCTCCGCCATCCTGGCGTGGTCACTTCTAATTTGGACGTTTTATAAATTACATCTCTTCCAGTTAATTTCATAAAACATATCGTGTCAGAAGTGGGATTCGAACCCACGCCCTCATACGAGGACCATAATACACAGATTCACGTCGTGAAAGAAAGAAACTAAGCCCCTTGAGTGTAGCGCCTTAGACCGCTCGGCCATCCTGACGTTGATTCATTTTCTTTGGACGTTTTATAAATTACATCTTTTCCAGTTAAATTTATAAAACATATCGTGTCAGAATTGGGATTTGAATCAACGCCTTCATTCGAGGACCAGAACACACAGATCCACATCGGGAAGGAATAAAACTAAGCCTTTCGAGTCTGGCGCATTAGACCACTCGGCCATACTGACATGGTTTTATCTAGTTATTACGTTTTCACTTACATCTCTTCCAGTTATTTTCTTAAAACATATCGTATCAGAAGTGGCATTCGAACCCACGCCCTCATACAAGGACCAGAATACACAGATTCACGTCGTGAACGAAAGAAACTAAGCCCCTTGAGTCTAGCGCCTTAGACCGCTCGGCCATCCTGACGTGGTCTCTTGAAATTTGGACGTTTAATTAATTACATCTCTTCCAGTTAATTTCTTAAAACATATCGTGTCAGAAGTGGGATTCGAACCCACGCCCTCATACGAGGACCAGAATACACAGATTCACGTTGTGAACGAAGGAAACTGAGCCCCTTGAGTCTGGCGCCTTAGACCGCTCCGCCATCCTGACTTGGATTCATTCAATTGGGACGTTTTATGAATTACATCTCTTCCAGTTAATTTCATAAAACATATCGTGTCAGAAGTGGTATTCGAACCCACGCCCTCATACGAGGACCAGAATACACTGATTCACGTTGAGAACGAAAGAAACTAGGTCCCTTGAGTCTGGCGCCTTAGACCGCTCTGCCATCCTGGCGTGGTCACTTCTAATTTGGACGTTTTATAAATTACATCTCTTCCAGTTAATTTCATAAAGCATATCGTGTCAGAAGTGGGATTCGAACCCACGCCCTCATACGAGGACCAGAATACACAGATTCACGTTGTGAACAAAGGAAACTGAGCCCCTTGAGTCTGGCGCCTTAGACCGCTCCGCCATCCTGACGTGGTCACTTCTAATTTGGACGTTTTATAAATTACATCTCTTCCAGTTAATTTCATAAAACATATCGTGTCAGAAGTGGGATTCGAATCCACGCCCTCATTCGAGGACCAGAACACACAGATCCACATCGGGAAGGAATGAAACTAAGCCTTTCGAGTCTGGCGCATTAGACCACTCGGCCATCCTGACATGGTTTTATCTAGTTATTACGTTTTCACTTACATCTCTTCCAGTTAATTTCTTAAAACATATCGTGTCAGAAGTGGGATTCGAACCCACGCCCTCATACGAGGACCAGAATACACAGATTCACGTTGTGAACAACGGAAACTGAGCCCCTTGAGTCTGGCGCCTTAGACCGCTCCGCCATCCTGACGTGGTCACTTCTAATTTGGACGTTTTATAAATTACATCTCTTCCAGTTAATTTCTTAAAACATATCGTGTCAGAAGTGGGATTCGAACCCACGCCCTCATACGAGGACCAGAATACACAGATTCACGTTGTGAACGAAGGAAACTGAGCCCCTTGAGTCTGGCGCCTTAGACCGCTCCGCCATCCTGACTTGGATTCATTCAATTGGGACGTTTTATGAATTACATCTCTTCCAGTTAATTTCATAAAACATATCGTGTCAGAAGTGGTATTCGAACCCACGCCCTCATACGAGGACCAGAATACACTGATTCACGTTGAGAACGAAAGAAACTAGGTCCCTTGAGTCTGGCGCCTTAGACCGCTCTGCCATCCTGGCGTGGTCACTTCTAATTTGGACGTTTTATAAATTACATCTCTTCCAGTTAATTTCATAAAGCATATCGTGTCAGAAGTGGGATTCGAACCCACGCCCTCATACGAGGACCAGAATACACAGATTCACGTTGTGAACAAAGGAAACTGAGCCCCTTGAGTCTGGCGCCTTAGACCGCTCCGCCATCCTGACGTGGTCACTTCTAATTTGGACGTTTTATAAATTACATCTCTTCCAGTTAATTTCATAAAACATATCGTGTCAGAAGTGGGATTCGAATCCACGCCCTCATTCGAGGACCAGAACACACAGATCCACATCGGGAAGGAATGAAACTAAGCCTTTCGAGTCTGGCGCATTAGACCACTCGGCCATCCTGACATGGTTTTATCTAGTTATTACGTTTTCACTTACATCTCTTCCAGTTAATTTCTTAAAACATATCGTGTCAGAAGTGGGATTCGAACCCACGCCCTCATACGAGGACCAGAATACACAGATTCACGTTGTGAACAACGGAAACTGAGCCCCTTGAGTCTGGCGCCTTAGACCGCTCCGCCATCCTGACGTGGTCACTTCTAATTTGGACGTTTTATAAATTACATCTCTTCCAGTTAATTTCATAAAACATATCGTGTCAGAAGTGGGATTCGAACCCACGCCCTCATACGAGGACCATAATACACAGATTCACGTCGTGAACGAAAGAAACTAAGCCCCTTGAGTGTAGCGCCTTAGACCGCTCGGCCACCCTGACTTGGATTCATTCAATTGGGATGTTTTATTAATTACATCTCTTCCAGTTAATTTCATAAAACATATCGTGTCAGAAGTGGGATTCGAACCCACGCCCTCTTACGAGGACCAGAATACACAGATTCACGTTGTGAACGAAAGAAACTAAGCCCCTTGAGTGTAGCGCCTTAGACCGCTCCGCCATCCTGACTTGGATTCATTCAATTGGGACGTTTTATGAATTACATCTCTTCCAGTTAATTTCATTAAACATATCGTGTCAGAAGTGGTATTCGAACCCACGCCCTCATACGAGGACCAGAATACACTGACTCACGTTGAGAACGAAAGAAACTAGGTCCCTTGAGTCTGGCGCCTTAGACCGCTCCGCCATCCTGGCGTGGTCACTTCTAATTTGGACGTTTTATAAATTACATCTCTTCCAGTTAATTTCATAAAACATATCGTGTTAGAAGTGGGATTCGAACCCACGCCCTCATACGAGGACCAGAATACACAGATTCACGTCGTGAACGAAAGAAACTAAGCCCCTTGAGTGTAGCGCCTTAGACCGCTCGGCCATCCTGACGTTGATTCATTTTCTTTGGACGTTTTATAAATTACATCTTTTCCAGTTAAATTTATAAAACATATCGTGTCAGAATTGGGATTTGAATCCACGCCCTCATTCGAGGACCAGAACACACAGATCCACATCGGGAAGGAATGAAACTAAGCCTTTCGAGTCTGGTTCATTAGACCACTCGGCCATACTGACATGGTTTTATCTAGTTATTACGTTTTCACTTACATCTCCTCCAGTTATTTTCTTAAAACATATCGTATCAGAAGTGGCATTCGAACCCACGCCCTCATACAAGGACCAGAATACACAGATTCACGTCGTGAACGAAAGAAACTAAGCCCCTTGAGTCTAGCGCCTTAGACCGCTCGGCCATCCTGACGTGGTCTCTTGTAATTTGGACGTTTAATTAATTACATCTCTTCCAGTTAATTTCTTAAAACATATCGTGTCAGAAGTGGGATTCGAACCCACGCCCTCATACGAGGACCAGAATACACAGATTCACGTTGTGAACAACGGAAACTGAGCCCCTTGAGTCTGGCGCCTTAGACCGCTCCGCCATCCTGACGTGGTCACTTCTAATTTGGACGTTTTATAAATTACATCTCTTCCAGTTAATTTCATAAAACATATCGTGTCAGAAGTGGGATTCGAACCCACGCCCTCATACGAGGACCATAATACACAGATTCACGTCGTGAACGAAAGAAACTAAGCCCCTTGAGTGTAGCGCCTTAGACCGCTCGGCCACCCTGACTTGGATTCATTCAATTGGGATGTGTTATTAATTACATCTCTTCCAGTTAATTTCATAAAACATATCGTGTCAGAAGTGGGATTCGAACCCACGCCCTCTTACGAGGACCAGAATACACAGATTCACGTTGTGAACGAAAGAAACTAAGCCCCTTGAGTGTAGCGCCTTAGACCGCTCCGCCATCCTGACTTGGATCCATTCAATTGGGTCGTTTTATGAATTACATCTCTTCCAGTTAATTTCATTAAACATATCGTGTCAGAAGTGGTATTCGAACCCACGCCCTCATACGAGGACCAGAATACACTGACTCACGTTGAGAACGAAAGAAACTAGGTCCCTTGAGTCTGGCGCCTTAGACCGCTCCGCCATCCTGGCGTGGTCACTTCTAATTTGGACGTTTTATAAATTACATCTCTTCCAGTTAATTTCATAAAACATATCGTGTTAGAAGTGGGATTCGAACCCACGCCCTCATACGAGGACCAGAATACACAGATTCACGTCGTGAACGAAAGAAACTAAGCCCCTTGAGTGTAGCGCCTTAGACCGCTCGGCCATCCTGACGTTGATTCATTTTCTTTGGACGTTTTATAAATTACATCTTTTCCAGTTAAATTTATAAAACATATCGTGTCAGAATTGGGATTTGAATCCACGCCCTCATTCGAGGACCAGAACACACAGATCCACATCGGGAAGGAATGAAACTAAGCCTTTCGAGTCTGGTTCATTAGACCACTCGGCCACCCTGACTTGGATTCATTCAATTGGGACGTTTTATGAATTACATCTCTTCCAGTTAATTTCATAAAACATATCGTGTCAGAAGTGGTATTCGAACCCACGCCCTCATACGAGGACCAGAATACACTGATTCACGTTGAGAACGAAAGAAACTAGGTCCCTTGAGTCTGGCGCCTTAGACCGCTCGGCCACCCTAACTTGGATTCATTCATTTGGGACGTTGTATAAATTACATCTCTTCCAGTTAATTTCATAAAACATATCGTGTCAAAAGTGGGATTCGAACCCACGCCCTCATACGAGGACCAGGAATACACAGATTCACGTTGTGAACGAAAGAAACTAAGCCCCTTGAGTCTGGCGCATTAGACCGCTCGGCCATCCTGACATGGATTCATTCAATTGGGACGTTTTATAAATTACATCTATTCTAGTTAATTTCATAAAACATATCGTGTCAGAAGTGGGATTCGAACCCACGCCCTCATACGAGGACCAGAAAACACAGATTCACGTTGTGAACGAAGGAAACTTAGCCCCTTGAGTCTGGCGCCTTAGACCGCTCGGCCACCCTGACTTGGATTCATTCAATTGGGACGTTTTATGAATTACATCTCTTCCAGTTATTTTCTTAAAACATATCGTATCAGAAGTGGCATTCGAACCCACGCCCTCATACAAGGACCAGAATACACAGATTCACGTCGTGAACGAAAGAAACTAAGCCCCTTGAGTCTAGCGCCTTAGACCGCTCGGCCATCCTGACGTGGTCTCTTGTAATTTGGACGTTTAATTAATTACATCTCTTCCACTTAATTTCTTAAAACATATCGTGTCAGAAGTGGGATTCGAACCCACGCCCTCATACGAGGACCAGAATACACAGATTCACGTTGTAAACGAAGGAAACTGAGCCCCTTGAGTCTGTCGCCTTAGACCGCTCGGTCATCCTGACTTGGATTCGTTCAATTGGGACGTTTTATAAATTACATCTCTTCCAGTTAATTTCATAAAACATATCGTGTCAGAAGTGGGATTCGAACCCACGCCCTCATACGAGGACCAGTAAACACAGATTCACGTTGTGAACGAAGGAAACTGAGCCCCTTGAGTCTGGCGCCTTAGACCGCTCGGCCATCCTGACTTGGATTCATTCAATTGGGGCGTTTTATAAATTACATCTCTTCCAGTTAATTTCATAAAACATATCGTGTCAGAAGTGGGATTCGAACCCACGCCCTCATACGAGGACCAGAAAACACAGATTCACGTTGTGAACAAAGGAAACTGAGCCCCTTGAGTCTGGCGCCTTAGACCGCTCGGCCATCCTGACATGGATTCTATCAATTGGGGCGTTTTATAAATTACATCTCTTCCAGTTAATTTCATAAAACATGTCGTGTCAGAAGTGGGATTCGAACCCACGCCCTCACACGAGGACCAGAATACACAGATTCACGTTGTTAACGAAGGAAACTGAGCCCCTTGAGTCTGGCGCCTTAGACCGCTCGGCCATCCTGACATGGATTCTATCAATTGGGGCGTTTTATAAATTACATCTCTTCCAGTTAATTTCATAAAACATATCGTGTCAGAAGTGGGATTCGAACCCACGCCCTCACACGAGGACCAGAATACACAGATTCACGTTGTTAACGAAGGAAACTGAGCCCCTTGAGTCTGGCGCCTTAGACCGCTCGGCCATCCTGACTTGGATTCATTCAATTCGGACGTTTTATAAATTACATCTCTTCCAGTTAATTTCATAAAACATATCGTGTCAGAAGTGGGATTCGAACCCACGCCCTCATACGAGGACCAGAATACACAGATTCACGTCGTGAACGAAAGAAACTAAGCCCCTTGAGTCTAGCGCCTTAGACCGCTCGGCCATCCTGACGTGGTCTCTTGTAATTTGGACGTTTAATTAATTACATCTCTTCCACTTAATTTCTTAAAACATATCGTGTCAGAAGTGGGATTCGAACCCACGCCCTCATACGAGGACCAGAATACACAGATTCACGTTGTGAACGAAGGAAACTGAGCCCCTTGAGTCTGTCGCCTTAGACCGCTCGGTCATCCTGACTTGGATTCGTTCAATTGGGACGTTTTATAAATTACATCTCTTCCAGTTAATTTCATAAAACATATCGTGTCAGAAGTGGGATTCGAACCCACGCCCTCATACGAGGATCAGTAAACACAGATTCACGTTGTGAACGAAGGAAACTGAGCCCCTTGAGTCTGGCGCCTTAGACCGCTCGGCCATCCTGACTTGGATTCATTCAATTGGGGCGTTTTATAAATTACATCTCTTCCAGTTAATTTCATAAAACATATCGTGTCAGAAGTGGGATTCGAACCCACGCCCTCATACGAGGACCAGAAAACACAGATTCACGTTGTGAACAAAGGAAACTGAGCCCCTTGAGTCTGGCGCCTTAGACCGCTCGGCCATCCTGACATGGATTCTATCAATTGGGGCGTTTTATAAATTACATCTCTTCCAGTTAATTTCATAAAACATATCGTGTCAGAAGTGGGATTCGAACCCACGCCCTCACACGAGGACCAGAATACACAGATTCACGTTGTTAACGAAGGAAACTGAGCCCCTTGAGTCTGGCGCCTTAGACCGCTCGGCCATCCTGACATGGATTCTATCAATTGGGGCGTTTTATAAATTACATCTCTTCCAGTTAATTTCATAAAACATATCGTGTCAGAAGTGGGATTCGAACCCACGCCCTCATACGAGGACCAGAAAACACAGATTCACGTTGTGAACGAAGGAAACTGAGCCCCTTTAGTCTGGCGCCTTAGACCGCTCGGCCATCCTGACATGGATTCTATCAATTGGGGCGTTTTATAAATTACATCTCTTCCAGTTAATTTCATAAAACATATCGTGTCAGAAGTGGGATTCGAACCCACGCCCTCATACGAGGACCAGGAATACACAGATTCACGTTGTGAACGAAAGAAACTAAGCTCCTTGAGTCTGACGCCTTAGACCGCTCGGCCATCCTGACATGGATTCTTTCAATTGGGACGTTTTATAAATTACATCTATTCTAGTTAATTTCATAAAACATATCGTGTCAGAAGTGGGATTCGAACCCACGCCCTCATACGAGGACCAGAATACACAGATTCACGTTGTTAACGAAGGAAACTGAGCCCCTTGAGTCTGGCGCCTTAGACCGCTCGGCCATCCTGACATTGATTCTTTCAATTGGGGCGTTTTATAATTTACATCTCTTCCAGTTAATTTCATAAACCTTTTCGTGTCAGAAGTGGGATTCGAACCCACGCCCTTATACGAGGACCAGAAAACACAGATTCACGTTGTGAACGAAGGAAACTGAGCCCCTTGAGTCTGGCGCCTTAGACCGCTCGGCCATCCTGACATGGATTCAATCAATTGGGGCGTTTTATAAATTACATCTCTTCCAGTTAATTTCATAAACCTTTTCGTGTCAGAAGTGGGATTCGAACCCACGCCCTCATACGAGGACCAGAATAGACAGATTCACCTCGTGAACGAAGGAAACTGAGCCCCTTGAGTCTCGCGCCTTAGACCGCTCTGCCATCCTGACATGGATTCTTTTAATTGGGACGTTTAATTAATTATATCTCTTCCAGTTAAATTCTTAAAACTTATCGTGTCAGAAGTGGGATTCGAACCCAGGCCCTCATACGAGGACCAGAATACACAGATTCACGTTGTTAACGAAGGAAACTGAGCCCCTTGAGTCTGGCGCCTTAGACCGCTCGGCCATCCTGACATGGATTCTTTCAATTGGGTCGTTTTATAAATTACATCTATTCTAGTTAATTTCATAAAACATATCGTTTCAGAAGTGGGATTCGAACCCACGCCCTCATACGAGGACCAGAAAACACAGATTCACGTTGTGAACGAAGGAAACTAAGCCCCTTGAGTCTGGCGCCTTAGACCGCTCGGCCACCCTGACATGGATTCTTTCAATTGGGGCGTTTTATAAATTACATCTCTTCCAGTTAATTTCATAAAAATTTTCGTGTCAGAAGTGGGATTCGAACCCACGCCCTCATACGAGGACTAGAATAGACAGATTCACGTCGTGAACGAAAGAAACTAAGCCCCTTGAATCTATCGCCTTAGACCGCTCGGCCATCCTGACGTGGTCTCTTGTAATTTGGACGTTTCATTAACTACATCTCTTCCAGTTAATTTCACAAAACATATCGTGTCAGAAGTGGGATTCGAACCCACGCCCTCATACGAGGACCAGAATACACAGATTCACGTCGTGAACGAAGGAAACTGACCCCCTTGAGTCTGGCGCCTTAGAC
>NW_028324178.1:8445000-8447500 GCF_054372755.1 Phalangium opilio
GGATTCGAACCCACTACCCCGAATAAACTGGTGACATAAAACCAGCGCCTTAGACCAGTCCACTCGGCCACTCTACCTGGAAACAAAAGTCACCTCAGACTAATAAGCAAAAGCTTCATATTATTAATCCTAGAAAACAAAATAGGCTGATAGATGTGGAATTCGAGCCCACGCCCCCGAATAGACTGGTGCCTTAAACCCGCGCCTTAGACCACTCGGCCACTCTACCTGGAAACAAAAGTCACCTCAGACTACTAAGCAAAAGCTTCATATTATTAATCCTAGAAAACAAAATAGGCTGATAGACGTGGGATTCGAACCCACGCCCCCGAAGAGACTGGTGCCTTAAACCAGCGCCTTAGACCACTCGGCCACTCTACCTGGAAACATCAGACACCTCAGACTAATAAGCAAAAGCTTCATATTATTAATCCTAGAAAACGAAGTAGGCTTATAGATGTGGGATGCGAACCCACGCCCCGAAGGGAATGGTGCTTTAAACCAGCGCCTTGGACCACTTGGCCACTCTACCCGAAAGCGAAAGTATACTCAGTCTATTTAGCAAAAGCATCATATTATTAATCGTAGAAAACGAACTCTGCTGATTGAGGTGGGATTCGAATCGACGCCCCCGAATAGACTGTTGCCTTAAACCAGCGCCTTAGACCACTCGGCCACTCTACCTGGAAACAAAAGTCACCTCAGACTAATAAGCAAGAGCTTCATATTATTAATCTTAGGAAACAAAGTAGGCTGACACATGTGGGATTCGAACCCACTACCCCGAATAAACTGGTGCCTTAAACCAGCGCCTTAGACCACTCAGCCACTCTACCTGGAAACAAAAGTCACCTCAGACTAATAAGCAAAAGCTTCATATTATTAATCCTAGAAAACAAAATAGGCTGATAGATGTGGGATTCGAGCCCACGCCCCCGAATAGACTGGTGCCTTAAACCCGCGCCTTAGACCACTCGGCCACTCTACCTGGAAACAAAACACCTCAGACTAATAAGCAAAAGCTTCATACTATTAATCTTAGGAAACAAAGTAGGCTGACAGAGGTGGGATTCGAACCCACGGCCCCGAATAAACTGGTGCCTTAAACCAGCGCCTTAGACCACTCGGCCACTCTACCTGGAAACAAAAGTCACCTCAGACTAATAAGCAAAAGCTTCATACTATTAATCTTAGGAAACAAAGTAGGCTGACAGAGGAGGGATTCGAACCCACGGCCCCGAATAAACTGGTGCCTTAAACCAGCGCCTTAGACCACTCGGCCACTCTACCTGGAAACAAAAGTCACCTCAGACTAATAAGCAAAAGCTTCATATTATTAATCCTAGAAAACAAAATAGGCTGATAGATGTGGGATTGGAACCCACGCCCCCGAAGAGACTGGTGCCTTAAACCAGCGCCTTAGACCACTCGGCCAATCTACCTGGAAACAAAAGTCACCTCAGACTAATAAGCAAGAGCTTCAAATTATTAATCTTAGGAAACAAAGTTGGCTGACAGATGTGGGATTCGAACCCACTACCCCGAATAAACTGGTGCCATAAAACCAGCGCCTTAGACCAGTCCACTCGGCCACTCTACCTGGAAACAAAAGTCACCTCAGACTAATAAGAAAAAGCTTCATATTATTAATCCTAGAAAACAAAATAGGCTGATAGATGTGGGATTCGAGCCCACGCCCCCGAATAGACTGGTGCCTTAAACCCGCGCCTTAGACCACTCGGCCACTCTACCTGGAAACAAAAGTCACCTCAGACTACTAAGCAAAAGCTTCATATTATTAATCCTAGAAAACAAAATAGGCTGATAGACGTGGGATTCGAACCCACGCCCCCGAAGAGACTGGTGCCTTAAACCAGCGCCTTAGACCACTCGGCCACTCTTCCTGGAATCTTAAGTCACCTCAGACTAATAAGCAAAAGCTTCATATTATTAATCCTAGGAAACAAAGTAGGCTTATAGATGTGGGATGCGAACCCACGCCCCGAAGGGAATGGTGCCTTAAACCAGCGCCCTGGACCACTTGGCCACTCTACCTGGAAACAAAAGTCACCTCAGACTAATGAGCAAAAGCTTCATATTATTAATCTTAGGAAAAAAAGAAGGCTGACAGAGGTGGGATTCGAACCCACGCCCCCGAAGAGACTGGTGCCTTAAACCAGCGCCATAGACCACTCGGCCACTCTACCTGGAAACAAAAGTCACCTCAGACTAATAAGCAAAAGCTTCATATCATTAATCCTAGAAAACAAAATAGGCTGATAGATGTGGGATTGGAACCCACGCCCCGAAGAGACTGTTGCCTTAAACCAGCGCCTTAGACCACACGGCCACTCTACCTGGAAACATCAGACACCTCAGACTAATAAGCAAAAGCTTCATATTATTAATCCTAGAAAACGAAGTAGGCTTATAGATGTGGGATGCGAACCCACGCCCCGAAGGGAATGGTGCTTTAAACCAGCGCCTTGGACCACTTGGC
>NW_028324178.1:8450000-8452500 GCF_054372755.1 Phalangium opilio
GAAACAAAGTAGGCTGACAGGTGTGGGATTCGAACCCACTACCCCGAATAAACTGGTGACATAAAACCAGCGCCTTAGACCAGTCCACTCGGCCACTCTACCTGGAAACAAAAGTCACCTCAGACTAATAAGCAAAAGCTTCATATTATTAATCCTAGAAAACAAAATAGGCTGATAGATGTGGAATTCGAGCCCACGCCCCCGAATAGACTGGTGCCTTAAACCCGCGCCTTAGACCACTCGGCCACTCTACCTGGAAACAAAAGTCACCTCAGACTACTAAGCAAAAGCTTCATATTATTAATCCTAGAAAACAAAATAGGCTGATAGACGTGGGATTCGAACCCACGCCCCCGAAGAGACTGGTGCCTTAAACCAGCGCCTTAGACCACTCGGCCACTCTACCTGGACACATCAGACACCTCAGACTAATAAGCAAAAGCTTCATATTATTAATCCTAGAAAACGAAGTAGGCTTATAGATGTGGGATGCGAACCCACGCCCCGAAGGGAATGGTGCTTTAAACCAGCGCCTTGGACCACTTGGCCACTCTACCCGAAAGCGAAAGTATACTCAGTCTATTTAGCAAAAGCATCATATTATTAATCGTAGAAAACGAACTCTGCTGATTGAGGTGGGATTCGAATCGACGCCCCCGAATAGACTGTTGCCTTAAACCAGCGCCTTAGACCACTCGGCCACTCTACCTGGAAACAAAAGTCACCTCAGACTAATAAGCAAGAGCTTCATATTATTAATCTTAGGAAACAAAGTAGGCTGACACATGTGGGATTCGAACCCACTACCCCGAATAAACTGGTGCCTTAAACCAGCGCCTTAGACCACTCAGCCACTCTACCTGGAAACAAAAGTCACCTCAGACTAATAAGCAAAAGCTTCATATTATTAATCCTAGAAAACAAAATAGGCTGATAGATGTGGGATTCGAGCCCACGCCCCCGAATAGACTGGTGCCTTAAACCCGCGCCTTAGACCACTCGGCCACTCTACCTGGAAACAAAACACCTCAGACTAATAAGCAAAAGCTTCATACTATTAATCTTAGGAAACAAAGTAGGCTGACAGAGGTGGGATTCGAACCCACGGCCCCGAATAAACTGGTGCCTTAAACCAGCGCCTTAGACCACTCGGCCACTCTACCTGGAAACAAAAGTCACCTCAGACTAATAAGCAAAAGCTTCATATTATTAATCCTAGAAAACAAAATAGGCTGATAGATGTGGGATTGGAACCCACGCCCCCGAAGAGGCTGGTGCCTTAAACCAGCGCCTTAGACCACTCGGCCAATCTACCTGGAAACGAAAGTCACCTCAGACTAATAAGCAAGAGCTTCAAATTATTAATCTTAGGAAACAAAGTAGGCTGACAGGTGTGGGATTCGAACCCACTACCCCGAATAAACTGGTGCCATAAAACCAGCGCCTTAGACCAGTCCACTCGGCCACTCTACCTGGAAACAAAAGTCACCTCAGACTAATAAGCAAAAGCTTCATATTATTAATCCTAGAAAACAAAATAGGCTGATAGATGTGGAATTCGAGCCCACGCCACCGAATAGACTGGTGCCTTAAACCCGCGCCTTAGACCACTCGGCCACTCTACCTGGAAACAAAAGTCACCTCAGACTACTAAGCAAAAGCTTCATATTATTAATCCTAGAAAACAAAATAGGCTGATAGACGTGGGATTCGAACCCACGCCCCCGAAGAGACTGGTGCCTTAAACCAGCGCCTTAGACCACTCGGCCACTCTTCCTGGAATCTTAAGTCACCTCAGACTAATAAGCAAAAGCTTCATATTATTAATCCTAGGAAACAAAGTGGGCTTATAGATGTGGGATGCGAACCCACGCCCCGAAGGGAATTGTGCCTTAAACCAGCGCCCTGGACCACTTGGCCACTCTACCTGGAAACAAAAGTCACCTCAGACTAATGAGCAAAAGCTTCATATTATTAATCTTAGGAAAAAAAGGAGGCTGACAGAGGTGGGATTCGAACCCACGCCCCCGAAGAGACTGGTGCCTTAAACCAGCGCCATAGACCACTCGGCCACTCTACCTGGAAACAAAAGTCACCTCAGACTAATAAGCAAAAGCTTCAAATCATTAATCCTAGAAAACAAAATAGGCTGATAGATGTGGGATTGGAACCCACGCCCCCGAAGAGACTGTTGCCTTAAACCAGCGCCTTAGACCACACGGCCACTCTACCTGGAAACATCAGACACCTCAGACTAATAAGCAAAAGCTTCATATTATTAATCCTAGAAAACGAAGTAGGCTTATAGATGTGGGATGCGAAGCCACGCCCCGAAGGGAATGGTGCTTTAAACCAGCGCCTTGGACCACTTGGCCACTCTACCCGAAAGCGAAAGTATACTCAGTCTATTTAGCAAAAGCATCATATTATTAATCGTAGAAAACAAACTCTGCTGATTGAGGTGGGATTCGAATCGACGCCCCCGAATAGACTGTTGCCT
>NW_028324178.1:8457500-8460000 GCF_054372755.1 Phalangium opilio
ATGCGAACCCACGCCCCGAAGGGAATTGTGCCTTAAACCAGCGCCCTGGACCACTTGGCCACTCTACCTGGAAACAAAAGTCACCTCAGACTAATGAGCAAAAGCTTCATATTATTAATCTTAGGAAAAAAAGGAGGCTGACAGAGGTGGGATTCGAACCCACGCCCCCGAAGAGACTGGTGCCTTAAACCAGCGCCATAGACCACTCGGCCACTCTACCTGGAAACAAAAGTCACCTCAGACTAATAAGCAAAAGCTTCAAATCATTAATCCTAGAAAACAAAATAGGCTGATAGATGTGGGATTGGAACCCACGCCCCCGAAGAGACTGTTGCCTTAAACCAGCGCCTTAGACCACACGGCCACTCTACCTGGAAACATCAGACACCTCAGACTAATAAGCAAAAGCTTCATATTATTAATCCTAGAAAACGAAGTAGGCTTATAGATGTGGGATGCGAAGCCACGCCCCGAAGGGAATGGTGCTTTAAACCAGCGCCTTGGACCACTTGGCCACTCTACCCGAAAGCGAAAGTATACTCAGTCTATTTAGCAAAAGCATCATATTATTAATCGTAGAAAACAAACTCTGCTGATTGAGGTGGGATTCGAATCGACGCCCCCGAATAGACTGTTGCCTTAAACCAGCGCCTTAGACCACTCGGCCACTCTACCTGGAAACAAAAGTCACCTCAGACTAATAAGCAAGAGCTTCATATTATTAATCTTAGGAAACAAAGTAGGCTGACAGATGTGGGATTCGAACCCACTACCCCGAATAAACTGGTGCCTTAAACCAGCGCCTTAGACCACTCAGCCACTCTACCTGGAAACAAAAGTCACCTCAGACTAATAAGCAAAAGCTTCATATTATTAATCCTAGAAAACAAAATAGGCTGATAGATGTGGGATTCGAGCCCACGCCCCCGAATAGACTGGTGCCTTAAACCCGCGCCTTAGACCACTCGGCCACTCTACCTGGAAACAAAAGTCACCTCAGACTAATAAGCAAAAGCTTCATACTATTAATCTTAGGAAACAAAGTAGGCTGACAGAGGTGGGATTCGAACCCACGGCCCCGAATAAACTGGTGCCTTAAACCAGCGCCTTAGACCACTCGGCCACTCTACCTGGAAACAAAAGTCACCTCAGACTAATAAGCAAAAGCTTCATATTATTAATCCTAGAAAACAAAATAGGCTGATAGATGTGGGATTGGAACCCACGCCCCCGAAGAGGCTGGTGCCTTAAACCAGCGCCTTAGACCACTCGGCCAATCTACCTGGAAACGAAAGTCACCTCAGACTAATAAGCAAGAGCTTCAAATTATTAATCTTAGGAAACAAAGTAGGCTGACAGGTGTGGGATTCGAACCCACTACCCCGAATAAACTGGTGCCATAAAACCAGCGCCTTAGACCAGTCCACTCGGCCACTATACCTGGAAACAAAAGTCACCTCAGACTAATAAGCAAAAGCTTCATATTATTAGTCCTAGAAAACAAAATAGGCTGATAGACGTGGGATTCGAACCCACGCCCCCGAAGAGACTGGTGCCTTAAACCAGCGCCTTAGACCACTCGGCCACTCTTCCTGGAATCTTAAGTCACCTCAGACTAATAAGCAAAAGCTTCATATTATTAATCCTAGGAAACAAAGTAGGCTTATAGATGTGGGATGCGAACCCACGCCCCGAAGGGAATGGTGCCTTAAACCAGCGCCCTGGACCACTTGGCCACTATACCTGGAAACAAAAGTCACCTCAGACTAATAAGCAAAAGCTTCATATTATTAATCTTAGGAAAAAAAGTAGGCTGACAGAGGTGGGATTCGAACCCACGCCCCCGAAGAGACTGGTGCCTTAAACCAGCGCCATAGACCACTCGGCCACTCTACCTGGAAACAAAAGTCACCTCAGACTAATAAGCAAAAGCTTCATATCATTAATCCTAGAAAACAAAATAGGCTGATAGATGTGGGATTGGAACCCACGCCCCCGAAGAGACTGTTGCCTTAAACCAGCGCCTTAGACCACACGGCCACTCTACCTGGAAACATCAGACACCTCAGACTAATAAGCAAAAGCTTCATATTATTAATCCTAGAAAACGAAGTAGGCTTATAGATGTGGGATGCGAACCCACGCCCCGAAGGGAATGGTGCTTTAAACCAGCGCCTTGGACCACTTGGTCACTCTACCCGAAAGCGAAAGTATACTCAGTCTATTTAGCAAAAGCATCATATTATTAATCGTAGAAAACAAACTCTGCTGATTGAGGTGGGATTCGAATCGACGCCCCCGAATAGACTGTTGCCTTAAACCAGCGCCTTAGACCACTCGGCCACTCTACCTGGAAACAAAAGTCACCTCAGACTAATAAGCAAGAGCTTCATATTATTAATCTTAGGAAACAAAGTAGGCTGACAGATGTGGGATTCGAACCCACTACCCCGAATAAACTGGTGCCTTAAACCAGCGCCTTAGACCACTCAGCCACTCT
>NW_028324178.1:8462500-8465000 GCF_054372755.1 Phalangium opilio
AGGAAACAAAGTAGGCTTATAGATGTGGGATGCGAACCCACGCCCCGAAGGGAATGGTGCCTTAAACCAGCGCCCTGGACCACTTGGCCACTCTACCTGGAAACAAAAGTCACCTCAGACTAATAAGCAAAAGCTTCATATTATTAATCTTAGGAAAAAAAGTAGGCTGACAGAGGTGGGATTCGAACCCACGCCCCCGAAGAGACTGGTGCCTTAAACCAGCGCCATAGACCACTCGGCCACTCTACCTGGAAACAAAAGTCACCTCAGACAAATAAGAAAAAGCTTCATACTATTAATCTTAGGAAACAAAGTAGGCTGACAGAGGTGGGATTCGAACCCACGGCCCCGAATAAACTGGTTCCTTAAACCAGCGCCTTAGACCACTCGGCCACTCTACCTGGAAACAAAAGTCACCTCAGACTAATAAGCAAAAGCTTCATATCATTAATCCTAGAAAACAAAATAGGCTGATAGATGTGGGATTGGAACCCACGCCCCCGAAGAGACTGGTGCCTTAAACCAGCGCCATAGACCACTCGGCCACTCTACCTGGGAACAAAAGTCACCTCAGACTAATAAGCAAAAGCTTCATATTATTAATCCTAGAAAACAAAATAGGCTGATAGATGTGGGATTGGAACCCACGCCCCCGAAGAGATTGGTGCCTTAAACCAGCGCCTTAGACCACTCGGCCAATCTACCTGGAAACGAAAGTCACCTCAGACTAATAAGCAAGAACTTCATATTATTAATCTTAGGAAACAAAGTAGGCTGACAGATGTGGGATTCGAACCCACTACCCCGAATAAACTGGTGCCTTAAACCAGCGCCTTAGACCAGTCCACTCGGCCACTCTACCTGGAAACAAAAGTCACCTCAGACTACTAAGCAAAAGCTTCATATTATTAATCCTAGAAAACAAAATAGGCTGATAGACGTGGGATTCGAACCCACGCCCCCGAAGAGACTGGTGCCTTAAATCAGCGCCTTAGACCACTCGGCCACTCTTCCTGGAAACTTAAGTCACCTCAGACTAATAAGCAAAAGCTTCATATTATTAATCCTAGGAAACAAAGTAGGCTTATAGATGTGGGATGCGAACCCACGCCCCGAAGGGAATGGTGCCTTAAACCAGCGGCCTGGACCACTTGGCCACTCTACCTGGAAACAAAAGTCACCTCAGACTAATAAGCAAAAGCTTCATATTATTAATCTTAGGAAACAGAGTAGGCTGACAGATGTGGGATTCGAACCCACTACCCCGAATAAACTGGTGCCTTAAACCAGCGGCTTAGACCACTCCACTCGGCCACTCTACCTGGAAACAAAAGTCAACTCAGACTAATAAGCAAGAGCTTCATATTATTAATCTTAGGAAACAAAGTAGGCTGACAGATGTGGGATTCGAACCCACTACCCCGAATAAACTGTTGCCTTAAACCAGCGCCTTAGACCACTCCACTCGGCCACTCTACCAGGAAACAAAAGTCACCTCAGACTAATAAGCAAAAGCTTCATATTATTAATCCTAGAAAACAAAATAGGCTGATAGATTTGGGATTCGAGCCCACGCCCCCGAATAGACTGGTGCCTTAAACCCGCGCCTTAGACCACTCGGCCACTCTACCTGGAAACAAAAGTCACCTCAGACTACTAAGCAAAAGCTTCATATTATTAATCCTAGAAAACAGAATAGGCTGATAGACGTGGGATTCGAACCCACGCCCCCGAAGAGACTGGTGCCTTAAACCAGCGCCTTAGACCACTCGGCCACTCTTCCTGGAATCTTAAGTCACCTCAGACTAATAAGCAAAAGCTTCATATTATTAATCCTAGGAAACAAAGTAGGCTTATAGATGTGGGATGCGAACCCACGCCCCGAAGGGAATGGTGCCTTAAACCAGCGCCCTGGACCACTCGGCCACTCTACCTGGAAACAAAAGTCACGTCAGACTAATAAGCAAAGGCTTCATATTATTAATCCTAGGAAACAAAGTAGGCTTATAGATGTGGGATGCGGACCCACGCCCCGAAGGGAATAATGCCTTAAACCAGCGCCTTGGACCACTTGGCCACTCTACCCGAAAGCAAAAGTAAACTCAGTCTATTTAGCAAAAGCTTCATATTATTAATCGTAGAAAACAAACTCTGCTGATAGAGGTGGGATTCGAACCCACGCCCCCGAATAGACTGGTGCCTTAAACCAGCGTCTTAGACCACTCGGCCACTCTACCTGGAAACAAAAGTCACCTCAGACTAATAAGAAAAAGCTTCATACTATTAATCTTAGGAAACAAAGTAGGCTGACAGAGGTGGGATTCGAACCCACGGCCCCGAATAAACTGGTGCCTTAAACCAGCGCCTTAGACCACTCGGCCACTCTACCTGGAAACAAAAGTCACCTCAGACTAATAAGCAAGAGCTTCATATTATTAATCTTAGGAAACAAAGTAGGCTGACAGGTGTGGGATTCGAACCCACTACCCCGAATAAACCA
>NW_028324178.1:8467500-8472500 GCF_054372755.1 Phalangium opilio
ATTAATCTTAGGAAACAAAGTAGGCTGACAGATGTGGGATTCGAACCCACTACCCCGAATAAACTGGTGCCTTAAACCAGCGCCTTAGACCACTCAGCCACTCTACCTGGAAACAAAAGTCACCTCAGACTAATAAGCAAAAGCTTCATATTATTAATCCTAGAAAACAAAATAGGCTGATAGATGTGTGATTCGAGCCCACGCCCCCGAATAGACTGGTGCCTTAAACCAGCGTCTTAGACCACTCGGCCACTCTACCTGGAAACAAAAGTCACCTCAGACTAATAAGCAAAAGCTTCATATTATTAATCCTAGAAAACAAAATAGGCTGATAGACGTGGGATTCGAACCCACGCCCCCGAAGAGACTGGTGCCTTAAACCAGCGCCTTAGACCACTCGGCCACTCTACCTGGAAACATCAGACACCTCAGACTAATAAGCAAGAGCTTCATATTATTAATCTTAGGAAACAAAGTAGGCTGACAGATGTGGGATTCGAACCCACTACCCCGAATAAACTGGTGCCTTAAACCAGCGCCTTAGACCACTCAGCCACTCTACCTGGAAACAAAAGTCACCTCAGACTAATAAGCAAAAGCTTCATATTATTAATCTTAGGAAACAAAGTAGGCTGACAGATGTGGGATTCGAACCCACTACCCCGAATAAACTGGTGCCTTAAACCAGCGCCTTAGACCACTCAGCCACTCTACCTGGAAACAAAAGTCACCTCAGACTAATAAGCAAAAGCTTCATATTATTAATCCTAGAAAACAAAATAGGCTGATAGATGTGTGATTCGAGCCCACGCCCCCGAATAGACTGGTGCCTTAAACCAGCGTCTTAGACCACTCGGCCACTCTACCTGGAAACAAAAGTCACCTCAGACTAATAAGCAAAAGCTTCATATTATTAATCCTAGAAAACAAAATAGGCTGATAGATGTGGGATTGGAACCCACGCCCCCGAAGAGGCTGGTGCCTTAAACCAGCGCCTTAGACCACTCGGCCAATCTACCTGGAAACGAAAGTCACCTCAGACTAATAAGCAAGAGCTTCAAATTATTAATCTTAGGAAACAAAGTAGGCTGACAGGTGTGGGATTCGAACCCACTACCCCGAATAAACTGGTGCCATAAAACCAGCGCCTTAGACCAGTCCACTCGGCCACTCTACCTGGAAACAAAAGTCACCTCAGACTAATAAGCAAAAGCTTCATATTATTAATCCTAGAAAACAAAATAGGCTGATAGATGTGGAATTCGAGCCCACGCCCCCGAATAGACTGGTGCCTTAAACCCGCGCCTTAGACCACTCGGCCACTCTACCTGGAAACAAAAGTCACCTCAGACTACTAAGCAAAAGCTTCATATTATTAATCCTAGAAAACAAAATAGGCTGATAGACGTGGGATTCGAACCCACGCCCCCGAAGAGACTGGTGCCTTAAACCAGCGCCTTAGACCACTCGGCCACTCTTCCTGGAATCTTAAGTCACCTCAGACTAATAAGCAAAAGCTTCATATTATTAATCCTAGGAAACAAAGTGGGCTTATAGATGTGGGATGCGAACCCACGCCCCGAAGGGAATGGTGCCTTAAACCAGCGCCCTGGACCACTTGGCCACTCTACCTGGAAACAAAAGTCACCTCAGACTAATGAGCAAAAGCTTCATATTATTAATCTTAGGAAAAAAAGTAGGCTGACAGAGGTGGGATTCGAACCCACGCCCCCGAAGAGACTGGTGCCTTAAACCAGCGCCATAGACCACTCGGCCACTCTACCTGGAAACAAAAGTCACCTCAGACTAATAAGCAAAAGCTTCATATCATTAATCCTAGAAAACAAAATAGGCTGATAGATGTGGGATTGGAACCCACGCCCCCGAAGAGACTGTTGCCTTAAACCAGCGCCTTAGACCACACGGCCACTCTACCTGGAAACATCAGACACCTCAGACTAATAAGCAAAAGCTTCATACTATTAATCTTAGGAAACAAAGTAGGCTGACAGAGGTGGGATTCGAACCCACGGCCCCGAATAAACTGGTGCCTTAAACCAGCGCCTTAGACCACTCGGCCACTCTACCTGGAAACAAAAGTCACCTCAGACTAATAAGCAAAAGCTTCATATTATTAATCCTAGAAAACAAAATAGGCTGATAGATGTGGGATTGGAACCCACGCCCCCGAAGAGGCTGGTGCCTTAAACCAGCGCCTTAGACCACTCGGCCAATCTACCTGGAAACGAAAGTCACCTCAGACTAATAAGCAAGAGCTTCAAATTATTAATCTTAGGAAACAAAGTAGGCTGACAGGTGTGGGATTCGAACCCACTACCCCGAATAAACTGGTGCCATAAAACCAGCGCCTTAGACCAGTCCACTCGGCCACTATACCTGGAAACAAAAGTCACCTCAGACTAATAAGCAAAAGCTTCATATTATTAGTCCTAGAAAACAAAATAGGCTGATAGACGTGGGATTCGAACCCACGCCCCCGAAGAGACTGGTGCCTTAAACCAGCGCCTTAGACCACTCGGCCACTCTTCCTGGAATCTTAAGTCACCTCAGACTAATAAGCAAAAGCTTCATATTATTAATCCTAGGAAACAAAGTAGGCTTATAGATGTGGGATGCGAACCCACGCCCCGAAGGGAATGGTGCCTTAAACCAGCGCCCTGGACCACTTGGCCACTCTACCTGGAAACAAAAGTCACCTCAGACTAATAAGCAAAAGCTTCATATTATTAATCTTAGGAAAAAAAGTAGGCTGACAGAGGTGGGATTCGAACCCACGCCCCCGAAGAGACTGGTGCCTTAAACCAGCGCCATAGACCACTCGGCCACTCTACCTGGAAACAAAAGTCACCTCAGACAAATAAGAAAAAGCTTCATACTATTAATCTTAGGAAACAAAGTAGGCTGACAGAGGTGGGATTCGAACCCACGGCCCCGAATAAACTGGTTCCTTAAACCAGCGCCTTAGACCACTCGGCCACTCTACCTGGAAACAAAAGTCACCTCAGACTAATAAGCAAAAGCTTCATATCATTAATCCTAGAAAACAAAATAGGCTGATAGATGTGGGATTGGAACCCACGCCCCCGAAGAGACTGGTGCCTTAAACCAGCGCCATAGACCACTCGGCCACTCTACCTGGGAACAAAAGTCACCTCAGACTAATAAGCAAAAGCTTCATATTATTAATCCTAGAAAACAAAATAGGCTGATAGATGTGGGATTGGAACCCACGCCCCCGAAGAGATTGGTGCCTTAAACCAGCGCCTTAGACCACTCGGCCAATCTACCTGGAAACGAAAGTCACCTCAGACTAATAAGCAAGAACTTCATATTATTAATCTTAGGAAACAAAGTAGGCTGACAGATGTGGGATTCGAACCCACTACCCCGAATAAACTGGTGCCTTAAACCAGCGCCTTAGACCAGTCCACTCGGCCACTCTACCTGGAAACAAAAGTCACCTCAGACTACTAAGCAAAAGCTTCATATTATTAATCCTAGAAAACAAAATAGGCTGATAGACGTGGGATTCGAACCCACGCCCCCGAAGAGACTGGTGCCTTAAATCAGCGCCTTAGACCACTCGGCCACTCTTCCTGGAAACTTAAGTCACCTCAGACTAATAAGCAAAAGCTTCATATTATTAATCCTAGGAAACAAAGTAGGCTTATAGATGTGGGATGCGAACCCACGCCCCGAAGGGAATGGTGCCTTAAACCAGCGGCCTGGACCACTTGGCCACTCTACCTGGAAACAAAAGTCACCTCAGACTAATAAGCAAAAGCTTCATATTATTAATCTTAGGAAACAGAGTAGGCTGACAGATGTGGGATTCGAACCCACTACCCCGAATAAACTGGTGCCTTAAACCAGCGGCTTAGACCACTCCACTCGGCCACTCTACCTGGAAACAAAAGTCAACTCAGACTAATAAGCAAGAGCTTCATATTATTAATCTTAGGAAACAAAGTAGGCTGACAGATGTGGGATTCGAACCCACTACCCCGAATAAACTGTTGCCTTAAACCAGCGCCTTAGACCACTCCACTCGGCCACTCTACCAGGAAACAAAAGTCACCTCAGACTAATAAGCAAAAGCTTCATATTATTAATCCTAGAAAACAAAATAGGCTGATAGATTTGGGATTCGAGCCCACGCCCCCGAATAGACTGGTGCCTTAAACCCGCGCCTTAGACCACTCGGCCACTCTACCTGGAAACAAAAGTCACCTCAGACTACTAAGCAAAAGCTTCATATTATTAATCCTAGAAAACAGAATAGGCTGATAGACGTGGGATTCGAACCCACGCCCCCGAAGAGACTGGTGCCTTAAACCAGCGCCTTAGACCACTCGGCCACTCTTCCTGGAATCTTAAGTCACCTCAGACTAATAAGCAAAAGCTTCATATTATTAATCCTAGGAAACAAAGTAGGCTTATAGATGTGGGATGCGAACCCACGCCCCGAAGGGAATGGTGCCTTAAACCAGCGCCCTGGACCACTCGGCCACTCTACCTGGAAACAAAAGTCACGTCAGACTAATAAGCAAAGGCTTCATATTATTAATCCTAGGAAACAAAGTAGGCTTATAGATGTGGGATGCGGACCCACGCCCCGAAGGGAATAATGCCTTAAACCAGCGCCTTGGACCACTTGGCCACTCTACCCGAAAGCAAAAGTAAACTCAGTCTATTTAGCAAAAGCTTCATATTATTAATCGTAGAAAACAAACTCTGCTGATAGAGGTGGGATTCGAACCCACGCCCCCGAATAGACTGGTGCCTTAAACCAGCGTCTTAGACCACTCGGCCACTCTACCTGGAAACAAAAGTCACCTCAGACTAATAAGAAAAAGCTTCATACTATTAATCTTAGGAAACAAAGTAGGCTGACAGAGGTGGGATTCGAACCCACGGCCCCGAATAAACTGGTGCCTTAAACCAGCGCCTTAGACCACTCGGCCACTCTACCTGGAAAC
>NW_028324178.1:8477500-8482500 GCF_054372755.1 Phalangium opilio
CTGGAAACAAAAGTCACCTCAGACTAATAAGCAAAAGCTTCATATTATTAATCTTAGGAAAAAAAGTAGGCTGACAGAGGTGGGATTCGAACCCACGCCCCCGAAGAGACTGGTGCCTTAAACCAGCGCCATAGACCACTCGGCCACTCTACCTGGAAACAAAAGTCACCTCAGACAAATAAGAAAAAGCTTCATACTATTAATCTTAGGAAACAAAGTAGGCTGACAGAGGTGGGATTCGAACCCACGGCCCCGAATAAACTGGTTCCTTAAACCAGCGCCTTAGACCACTCGGCCACTCTACCTGGAAACAAAAGTCACCTCAGACTAATAAGCAAAAGCTTCATATCATTAATCCTAGAAAACAAAATAGGCTGATAGATGTGGGATTGGAACCCACGCCCCCGAAGAGACTGGTGCCTTAAACCAGCGCCATAGACCACTCGGCCACTCTACCTGGGAACAAAAGTCACCTCAGACTAATAAGCAAAAGCTTCATATTATTAATCCTAGAAAACAAAATAGGCTGATAGATGTGGGATTGGAACCCACGCCCCCGAAGAGATTGGTGCCTTAAACCAGCGCCTTAGACCACTCGGCCAATCTACCTGGAAACGAAAGTCACCTCAGACTAATAAGCAAGAACTTCATATTATTAATCTTAGGAAACAAAGTAGGCTGACAGATGTGGGATTCGAACCCACTACCCCGAATAAACTGGTGCCTTAAACCAGCGCCTTAGACCAGTCCACTCGGCCACTCTACCTGGAAACAAAAGTCACCTCAGACTACTAAGCAAAAGCTTCATATTATTAATCCTAGAAAACAAAATAGGCTGATAGACGTGGGATTCGAACCCACGCCCCCGAAGAGACTGGTGCCTTAAATCAGCGCCTTAGACCACTCGGCCACTCTTCCTGGAAACTTAAGTCACCTCAGACTAATAAGCAAAAGCTTCATATTATTAATCCTAGGAAACAAAGTAGGCTTATAGATGTGGGATGCGAACCCACGCCCCGAAGGGAATGGTGCCTTAAACCAGCGGCCTGGACCACTTGGCCACTCTACCTGGAAACAAAAGTCACCTCAGACTAATAAGCAAAAGCTTCATATTATTAATCTTAGGAAACAGAGTAGGCTGACAGATGTGGGATTCGAACCCACTACCCCGAATAAACTGGTGCCTTAAACCAGCGGCTTAGACCACTCCACTCGGCCACTCTACCTGGAAACAAAAGTCAACTCAGACTAATAAGCAAGAGCTTCATATTATTAATCTTAGGAAACAAAGTAGGCTGACAGATGTGGGATTCGAACCCACTACCCCGAATAAACTGTTGCCTTAAACCAGCGCCTTAGACCACTCCACTCGGCCACTCTACCAGGAAACAAAAGTCACCTCAGACTAATAAGCAAAAGCTTCATATTATTAATCCTAGAAAACAAAATAGGCTGATAGATTTGGGATTCGAGCCCACGCCCCCGAATAGACTGGTGCCTTAAACCCGCGCCTTAGACCACTCGGCCACTCTACCTGGAAACAAAAGTCACCTCAGACTACTAAGCAAAAGCTTCATATTATTAATCCTAGAAAACAGAATAGGCTGATAGACGTGGGATTCGAACCCACGCCCCCGAAGAGACTGGTGCCTTAAACCAGCGCCTTAGACCACTCGGCCACTCTTCCTGGAATCTTAAGTCACCTCAGACTAATAAGCAAAAGCTTCATATTATTAATCCTAGGAAACAAAGTAGGCTTATAGATGTGGGATGCGAACCCACGCCCCGAAGGGAATGGTGCCTTAAACCAGCGCCCTGGACCACTCGGCCACTCTACCTGGAAACAAAAGTCACGTCAGACTAATAAGCAAAGGCTTCATATTATTAATCCTAGGAAACAAAGTAGGCTTATAGATGTGGGATGCGGACCCACGCCCCGAAGGGAATAATGCCTTAAACCAGCGCCTTGGACCACTTGGCCACTCTACCCGAAAGCAAAAGTAAACTCAGTCTATTTAGCAAAAGCTTCATATTATTAATCGTAGAAAACAAACTCTGCTGATAGAGGTGGGATTCGAACCCACGCCCCCGAATAGACTGGTGCCTTAAACCAGCGTCTTAGACCACTCGGCCACTCTACCTGGAAACAAAAGTCACCTCAGACTAATAAGAAAAAGCTTCATACTATTAATCTTAGGAAACAAAGTAGGCTGACAGAGGTGGGATTCGAACCCACGGCCCCGAATAAACTGGTGCCTTAAACCAGCGCCTTAGACCACTCGGCCACTCTACCTGGAAACAAAAGTCACCTCAGACTAATAAGCAAGAGCTTCATATTATTAATCTTAGGAAACAAAGTAGGCTGACAGGTGTGGGATTCGAACCCACTACCCCGAATAAACCAGCGCCTTAGACCACTCCACTCGGCCACTCTACCTGGAAACAAAAGTCACCTCAGACTAATAAGCAAAAGCTTCATATTATTAATCCTAGAAAACAAAATAGGCTGATAGATGTGGGATTGGAACCCACGCCCCCGAAGAGACTGGTGCCTTAAACCAGCGCCTTAGACCACTCGGCCAATCTACCTGGAAACGAAATTCACCTCAGACTAATAAGCAAAAGCTTCATATTATTAATCCTAGGAAATAAAGTAGGCTTATAGATGTGGGATGCGAACCCACGCCCCCGAATACACTGGTGCCTTAAACCAGCGTCTTAGACCACTCGGCCACTCTACCTGGAAACAAAAGTCACCTCAGACAAATAAGAAAAAGCTTCATACTATTAATCTTAGGAAACAAAGTAGAATGACAGAGGTGGGATTCGAACCCACGGCCCCGAATAAACTGGTTCCTTAAACCAGCGCCTTAGACCACTCGGCCACTCTACCTGGAAACAAAAGTCACCTCAGACTAATAAGCAAAAGCTTCATATCATTAATCCTAGAAAACAAAATAGGCTGATAGATGTGGGATTGGAACCCACGCCCCCTAAGAGACTGGTGCCTTAAACCAGCGCCATAGACCACTCGGCCACTCTACCTGGAAATAAAAGTCACCTCAGACTAATAAGCAAAAGCTTCATATTATTAATCCTAGAAAACAAAATAGGCTGATAGATGTGGGATTGGAACCCACGCCCCCGAAGAGATTGGTGCCTTAAACCAGCGCCTTAGACCACTCGGCCAATCTACCTGGAAACGAAAGTCACCTCAGACTAATAAGCAAGAACTTCATATTATTAATCTTAGGAAACAAAGTAGGCTGACAGATGTGGGATTCGAACCCACTACCCCGAATAAACTGGTGCCTTAAACCAGCGCCTTAGACCAGTCCACTCGGCCACTCTACCTGGAAACGAAAGTCACCTCAGACTACTAAGCAAAAGCTTCATATTATTAATCCTAGAAAATAAAATAGGCTGATAGACGTGGGATTCGAACCCACGCCCCCGAAGAGACTGGTGCCTTAAACCAGCGCCTTAGACCACTCGGCCACTCTTCCTGGAAACTTAAGTCACCTCAGACTAATAAGCAAAAGCTTCATATTATTAATCCTAGGAAACAAAGTAGGCTTATAGATGTGGGATGCGAACCCACGCCCCGAAGGGAATGGTGCCTTAAACCAGCGGCCTGGACCACTTGGCCACTCTACCTGGAAACAAAAGTCACCTCAGACTAATAAGCAAAAGCTTCATATTATTAATCTTAGGAAACAGAGTAGGCTGACAGAGGTGGGATTCGAACCCACGGCCCCGAATAAACTCGCGCCTTAAACCAGCGCCTTAGACCACTCGGCCACTCTACCTGGAAACAAAAGTCACCTCAGACTAATAAGCAAAAGCTTCATATTATTAATCCTAGAAAACAAAATAGGCTGATAGATGTGGGATTGGTACCCACGCCCCCGAAGAGACTGGTGCCTTAAGCCAGCGCCTAAGACCACTCGGCCAATCTACCTGGAAACGAAAGTCACCTCAGACTAATAAGCAAGAGCTTCATATTATTAATCCTAGAAAACAAAATAGGCTGATAGATGTGGGATTCGTGCCCACGCCCCCGAATAGACTGGTGCCTTAAGCCCGCGCCTTAGACCACTCGGCCACTCTACCTGGAAACAAAAGTCACCCCAGACTACTAAGCAAAAGCTTCATATTATTAATCCTAGAAAACAAAATAGGCTGATAGACGTGGGATTCGAACCCACGCCCCCGAAGAGACTGGTGCCTTAAACCAGCGCCTTAGACCACTCGGCCACTCTTCCTGGAAACTTAAGTCACCTCAGACTAATAAGCAAAAGCTTCATATTATTAATCCTAGGAAACAA
Source organism: Phalangium opilio (assembly GCF_054372755.1). Taxonomy (NCBI): domain Eukaryota; kingdom Metazoa; phylum Arthropoda; class Arachnida; order Opiliones; family Phalangiidae; genus Phalangium; species Phalangium opilio. The sequence continues at coordinate 8,481,829 of NW_028324178.1, forward strand.
AGTAGGCTTATAGATGTGGGATGCGAACCCACGCCCCCGAATAGACTGGTGCCTTAAACCAGCGTCTTAGACCACTCGGCCACTCTACCTGGAAACAAAAGTCACCTCAGACAAATAAGAAAAAGCTTCATACTATTAATCTTAGGAAACAAAGTAGGCTGACAGAGGTGGGATTCGAACCCACGGCCCCGAATAAACTGGTTCCTTAAACCAGCGCCTTAGACCACTCGGCCACTCTACCTGGAAACAAAAGTCACCTCAGACTAATAAGCAAAAGCTTCATATCATTAATCCTAGAAAACAAAATAGGCTGATAGATGTGGGATTGGAACCCACGCCCCCGAAGAGACTGGTGCCTTAAACCAGCGCCATAGACCACTCGGCCACTCTACCTGGAAACAAAAGTCACCTCAGACTAATAAGCAAAAGCTTCATATTATTAATCCTAGAAAACAAAATAGGCTGATAGATGTGGGATTGGAACCCACGCCCCCGAAGAGACTGGTGCCTTAAACCAGCGCCTTAGACCACTCGGCCAATCTACCTGGAAACTAAAGTCACCTCAGACTAATAAGCAAGAACTTCATATTATTAATCTTAGGAAACAAAGTAGGCTGACTGATGTGGGATTCGAACCCACTACCCCGAATAAACTGGTGCCTTAAACCAGCG
>NW_028324178.1:8485000-8487500 GCF_054372755.1 Phalangium opilio
TTCATATTATTAATCTTAGGAAACAAAGTAGGCTGACAGAGGTGGGATTCGAACCCACGGCCCCGAATAAACTGGTGCCTTAAACCAGCGCCTTAGACCACTCGGCCACTCTACCTGGAAACAAAAGTCACCTCATACTAATAAGAAAAAGCTTCATACTATTAATCTTAGGAAACAAAGTAGGCTGACAGAGGTGGGATTCGAACCCACGGCCCCGAATAAACTGGTGCCTTAAACCAGCGCCTTAGACCACTCGGCCACTCTACCTGGAAACAAAAGTCACCTCATACTAATAAGAAAAAGCTTCATACTATTAATATTAGGAAACAAAGTAGGCTGACAGAGGTGGGATTCGAACCCACGGCCCCGAATAAACTGGTGCCTTAAACCAGCGCCTTAGACCACTCGGCCACTCTACCTGGAAACAAAAGTCACCTCAGACTAATAAGCAAGAGCTTCATATTATTAATCTTAGGAAACAAAGTAGGCTGACAGATGTGGGATTCGAACCCACTACCCCGAATAAACTGGTGCCTTAAACCAGCGCCTTAGACCACTCCACTCGGCCACTCTACCTGGAAACAAAAGTCACCTCAGACTAATAAGCAAAAGCTTCATATTATTAATCCTAGAAAACAAAATAGGCTGATAGATGTGGGATTCGAGCCCACGCCCCCGAATAGACTGGTGCCTTAAACCCGCGCCTTAGACCACTCGGCCACTCTACCTGGAAACAAAAGTCACCTCAGACTACTAAGCAAAAGCTTCATATTATTAATCCTAGAAAACAAAATAGGCTGATAGACGTGGGATTCGAACCCACGCCCCCGAAGAGACTGGTGCCTTAAACCAGCGCCTTAGACCACTCGGCCACTCTTCCTGGAAAATTAGGTCACCTCAGACTAATAAGCAAAAGCTTCATATTATTAATCCTAGGAAACAAAGTAGGCTTATAGATGTGGGATGCGAACCCACGCCCCGAAGGGAATGGTGCCTTAAACCAGCGCCCTGGACAACTTGGCAACTCTACCTGGAAACAAAAGTCACCTCAGACTAATAAGCAAAAGCTTCATATTATTAATCTTAGGAAAAAAACTAGGCTGAGAGAGGTGGGATTCGAACCCACGCCCCCGAAGAGACTGGTGCCTTAAACCAGCGTCTTAGACCACTCGGCCACTCTACCTGGAAACAAAAGTCACCTCAGACTAATAAGAAAAAGCTTCATATTATTAATCTTAGGAAACAAAGTAGGCTGACAGAGGTGGGATTCGAACCCACGGCCCCGAATAAACTGGTGCCATAAACCAGCGCCTTAGACCACTCGGCCACTCTACCTGGAAACAAAAGTCACCTCAGACTAATAAGCAAAAGCTTCATATTATTAATCCTAGAAAACAAAATAGGCTGATAGATGTGGGATTGGAACCCACGCCCCCGAAGAGACTGGTGCCTTAAACCAGCGCCTTAGACCACTCGGCCAATCTACCTGGAAACGAAAGTCACCTCAGACTAATAAGCAAAAGCTTCATATTATTAATCTTAGGAAAAAAAGAAGGCTGACAGAGGTGGGATTCGAACCCACGCCCCCGAAGAGACTGGTACCTTAAACCAGCGCCATAGACCACTCGGCCACTCTACCTGAAAACAAAAGTCACCTCAGACTAATAAGCAAAAGCTTCATATTATTAATCCTAGGAAACAAAGTAGGCTTATAGATGTGGGATAAGGACCCACGCCCCGAAGGGAATAATGCCTTAAACCAGGGCCTTGGACCACTTGGCCACTCTACCCGAAAGCAAAAGTAAACTCAGTCTATTTAGCAAAAGCTTCATATTATTAATCGTAGAAAACAAACTCTGCTGATAGAGGTGGGATTCGAAACCACGCCCCCGAATAGACTGGTGCCTTAAACCAGCGTCTTAGACCACTCGGCCACCCTAGCTGGAAACAAAAGTCACCTCAGACTAATAAGAAAAAGCTTCATATTATTAATCTTAGGAAACAAAGTAGGCTGACAGAGGTGGGATTCGAACCCACGGCCCCGAATAAACTGGTGCCTTAAACCAGCGCCTTAGACCACTCGGCCACTCTACCTGGAAACAAAAGTCACCTCATACTAATAAGAAAAAGCTTCATACTATTAATCTTAGGAAACAAAGTAGGCTGACAGAGGTGGGATTTGAACCCACGGCCCCGAATAAACTGGTGCCTTAAACCAGCGCCTTAGACCACTCGGCCACTCTACCTGGAAACAAAAGTCACCTCAGACTAATAAGCAAAAGCTTCATATTATTAATCCTAGAAAACAAAATAGGCTGATAGATGTGGGATTGGAACCCACCCCCCCCCGAAGAGACTGGTGCCTTAAACCAGCGCCTTAGACCACTCGGCCAATCTACCTGGAAACGAAAGTCACCTCAGACTAATAAGCAAGAGCTTCATATTATTAATCTTAGGAAACAAAGTAGGCTGACAGATGTGGGATTCGAACCCACTACCC
>NW_028324178.1:8497500-8500000 GCF_054372755.1 Phalangium opilio
ATTATTAATCCTAGGAAACAAAGTAGGCTTATAGATGTGGGATAAGGACCCACGCCCCGAAGGGAATAATGCCTTAAACCAGCGCCTTGGACCACTTGGCCACTCTACCCGAAAGCAAAAGTAAACTCAGTCTATTTAGCAAAAGCTTCATATTATTAATCGTAGAAAACAAACTCTGCTGATAGAGGTGGGATTCGAAACCACGCCCCCGAATAGACTGGTGCCTTAAACCAGCGTCTTAGACCACTCGGCCACCCTACCTGGAAACAAAAGTCACCTCAGACTAATAAGAAAAAGCTTCATATTATTAATCCTAGAAAACAAAATAGGCTGATAGATGTGGGATTGGAACCCACGCCCCCGAAGAGACTGGTGCCTTAAACCAGCGCCATAGACCACTCGGCCACTCTACCTGGAAACAAAAGTCACCTCATACTAATAAGAAAAAGCTTCATACTATTAATCTTAGGAAACAAAGTAGGCTGACAGAGGTGGGATTCGAACCCACGCCCCCGAAGAGACTGGTGCCTTAAACCAGCGCCATAGACCACTCGGCCACTCTACCTGGAAACAAAAGTCACCTCAGACTAATAAGCAAAAGCTTCATATTATTAATCCTAGAAAACAAAATAGGCTGATAGATGTGGGATTGGAACCCACGCCCCCGAAGAGACTGGTGCCTTAAACCAGCGCCATAGACCACTCGGCCACTCTACCTGAAAACAAAAGTCACCTCAGACTAATAAGCAAAAGCTTCATATTATTAATCCTAGGAAACAAAGTAGGCTTATAGATGTGGGATAAGGACCCACGCCCCGAAGGGAATAATGCCTTAAACCAGCGCCTTGGACCACTTGGCCACTCTACCCGAAAGCAAAAGTAAACTCAGTCTATTTAGCAAAAGCTTCATATTATTAATCGTAGAAAACAAACTCTGCTGATAGAGGTGGGATTCGAAACCACGCCCCCGAATAGACTGGTGCCTTAAACCAGCGTCTTAGACCACTCGGCCACCCTACCTGGAAACAAAAGTCACCTCAGACTAATAAGAAAAAGCTTCATATTATTCATCTTAGGAAACAAAGTAGGCTGACAGAGGTGGGATTCGAACCCACGGCCCCGAATAAACTGGTGCCTTAAAAAAGCGCCTTAGACCACTCGGCCACTCTACCTGGAAACAAAAGTCACCTCATACTAATAAGAAAAAGCTTCATACTATTAATCTTAGGAAACAAAGTAGGCTGACAGAGGTGGGATTTGAACCCACGGCCCCGAATAAACTGGTGCCTTAAACCAGCGCCTTAGACCACTCGGCCAATCTACCTGGAAACGAAAGTCACCTCAGACTAATAAGCAAGAGCTTCATATTATTAATCTTAGGAAACAAAGTAGGCTGACAGATGTGGGATTCGAACCCACTACCCCGAATAAACTGGTGCCTTAAACCAGCGCCTTAGACCACTCCACTCGGCCACTCTACCTGGAAACAAAAGTCACCTCAGACTAATAAGCAAAAGCTTCATATTATTTATCCTAGAAAACAAAATAGGCTGATAGATGTGGGATTCGAGCCCACGCCCCCGAATAGACTGGTGCCTTAAACCCGCGCCTTAGACCACTCGCCCACTCTACCTGGAAACAAAAGTCACCTCAGACTACTAAGCAAAAGCTTCATATTATTAATCCTAGAAAACAAAATAGGCTGATAGACGTAGGATTCGAACCCACGCCCCCGATGAGACTGGTGCCTTAAACCAGCGCCTTAGACCACTCGGCCAATCTACCTGGAAACGAAAGTCACCTCAGACTAATAAGCAAGAGCTTCATATTATTAATCTTAGGAAACAAAGTAGGCTGACAGATGTGGGATTCGAACCCACTACCCCGAATAAACTGGTGCCTTAAACCAGCGCCTTAGACCACTCCACTCGGCCACTCTACCTGGAAACAAAAGTCACCTCAGACTAATAAGCAAAAGCTTCATATTATTTATCCTAGAAAACAAAATAGGCTGATAGATGTGGGATTCGAGCCCACGCCCCCGAATAGACTGGTGCCTTAAACCCGCGCCTTAGACCACTCGCCCACTCTACCTGGAAACAAAAGTCACCTCAGACTACTAAGCAAAAGCTTCATATTATTAATCCTAGAAAACAAAATAGGCTGATAGACGTAGGATTCGAACCCACGCCCCCGATGAGACTGGTGCCTTAAACCAGCGCCTTAGACCACTCGGCCACTCTTCCTGGAAACTTAAGTCACCTCAGACTAATAAGCAAAAGCTTCATATTATTAATCCTAGGAAACAAAGTAGGCTTATAGATGTGGGATGCGAACCCACGCCCCGAAGGGAATGGTGCCTTAAACCAGCGCCCTGGACTACTTGGCCACTCTACCTGGAAACAAAAGTCACCTCAGACTAATAAGCAAAAGCTTCATATTATTAATCTTAGGAAAAAAAGTAGGCTGACAGAGGTGGGATTCGAACCCACGCCCCCGA
>NW_028324178.1:8507500-8512500 GCF_054372755.1 Phalangium opilio
TAGACCACTCGGCCACTCTACCTGGAAACAAAAGTCACCTCAGACTAATAAGCAAAAGCTTCATATTATTAATCCTAGAAAACAAAATAGGCTGATAGATGTGGGATTGGAACCCACGCCCCCGAAGAGACTGGTGCCTTAAACCAGCGCCATAGACCACTCGGCCACTCTACCTGGAAACAAAAGTCACCTCATACTAATAAGAAAAAGCTTCATACTATTAATCTTAGGAAACAAAGAAGGCTGACAGAGGTGGGATTTGAACCCACGGCCCCGAATAAACTGGTGCCTTAAACCAGCGCCTTAGACCACTCGGCCACTCTACCTGGAAACAAAAGTCACCTCAGACTAATAAGCAAAAGCTTCATATTATTAATCCTAGAAAACAAAATAGGCTGATAGATGTGGGATTGGAACCCACCCCCCCGAAGAGACTGGTGCCTTAAACCAGCGCCTTAGACCACTCGGCCAATCTACCTGGAAACGAAAGTCACCTCAGACTAATAAGCAAGAGCTTCATATTATTAATCTTAGGAAACAAAGTAGGCTGACAGATGTGGGATTCGAACCCACTACCCCGAATAAACTGGTGCCTTAAACCAGCGCCTTAGACCACTCCACTCGGCCACTCTACCTGGAAACAAAAGTCACCTCAGACTAATAAGCAAAAGCTTCATATTATTTATCCTAGAAAACAAAATAGGCTGATAGATGTGGGATTCGAGCCCACGCCCCCGAATAGACTGGTGCCTTAAACCCGCGCCTTAGACCACTCGCCCACTCTACCTGGAAACAAAAGTCACCTCAGACTACTAAGCAAAAGCTTCATATTATTAATCCTAGGAAACAAAGTAGGCTTATAGATGTGGGATGCGGACCCACGCCCCGAAGGGAATAATGCCTTAAACCAGCGCCTTGGACCACTTGGCCACTCTACCCGAAAGCAAAAGTAAACTCAGTCTATTTAGCAAAAGCTTCATATTATTAATCGTAGAAAACAAACTCTGCTGATAGAGGTGGGATTCGAACCCACGCCCCCGAATAGACTGATGCCTTAAACCAGCGTCTTAGACCACTCGGCCACTCTACCTGGAAACAAAAGTCACCTCAGACTAATAAGAAAAAGCTTCATATTATTAATCTTAGGAAACAAAGTAGGCTGACAGAGGTGGGATTCGAACCCACGGCCCCGAATAAACTGGTGCCATAAACCAGCGCCTTAGACCACTCGGCCACTCTACCTGGAAACTAAAGTCACCTCAGACTAATAAGCAAAAGCTTCATATTATTAATCCTAGAAAACAAAATAGGCTGACAGATGTGGGATTGGAACCCACGCCCCCGAAGAGACTGGTGCCTTAAACCAGCGCCATAGACCACTCGGCCACTCTACCTGAAAACAAAAGTCACCTCTGACTAATAAGCAAAAGCTTCATATTATTAATCCTAGGAAACAAAGTAGGCTTATAGATGTGGGATGCGGACCCACGCCCCGAAGGGAATAATGCCTTAAACCAGCGCCTTGGACCACTTGGCCACTCTACCCGAAAGCAAAAGTAAACTCAGTCTATTTAGCAAAAGCTTCATATTATTAATCGTAGAAAACAAACTCTGCTGATAGAGGTGGGATTCGAACCCACGCCGCCGAATAGACTGGTGCCTTAAACCAGCGTCTTAGACCACTCGGCCACTCTACCTGGAAACAAAAGTCACCTCAGACTAATAAGAAAAAGCTTCATATTATTAATCTTAGGAAACAAAGTAGGCTGACAGAGGTGGGATTCGAACCCACGGCCCCGAATAAACTGGTGCCATAAACCAGCGCCTTAGACCACTCGGCCACTCTACCTGGAAACTAAAGTCACCTCAGACTAATAAGCAAAAGCTTCCTATTATTAATCCTAGAAAACAAAATAGGCTGACAGATGTGGGATTGGAACCCACGCCCCCGAAGAGACTGGTGCCTTAAACCAGCGCCTTAGACCACTCGGCCAATCTACCTGGAAACGAAAGTCACCTCAGACTAATAAGATAAAGCTTCATATTATTAATCTTAGGAAAAAAAGTAGGCTGACAGAGGTGGGATTCGAACCCACGCCCCCGAAGAGAATGGTGCCTTAAACCAGCGCCATAGACCACTCGGCCACTCTACCTGGAAACAAAAGTCACCTCAGACTAATAAGCAAAAGCTTCATATTATTAATCCTAGAAAACAAAATAGGCTGATAGATGTGGGATTGGAACCCACGCCCCCGAAGAGACTGGTGCCTTAAACCAGCGCCATAGACCACTCGGCCACTCTACCTGGAAACAAAAGTCACCTCAGACTAATAAGCAAAAGCTTCATATTATTAATCCTAGGAAACAAAGTAGGCTGACAGAGGTAAGATTCGAACCCACGCCCCCGAAGAGACTGGTGCCTTAAACCAGCGTCTTAGACCACTCTACCACTCTACCTGGAAACAAAAGACACCTCAGACTAATAAGCAAAAGCTTCATATTATTAATCCTAGAAAACAAAGTAGGCTGATAGATGTGGGATGCGAACCCACGCCCCGAAGGGAATGGTGCCTTAAACCAGCTTCTTGGACCACTTGGCCACTCTACCCGAAAGCAAAAGTAAACTCAGTCTATTTAGCAAAAGCTTCATATTATTAGTCGTAGAAAACAAACTCTGCTAATTGAGGTGGGATTCGAACCCACTACCCCGAATAAACTGGTGCCTTAAACCAGCGCCTTAGACCACTCCACTCGGCCACTCTACCTGGAAACAAAATACACCTCAGACTAATAAGCAAAAGCTTCATATTATTTATCCTAGAAAACAAAATAGGCTGATAGATGTGGGATTCGAGCCCACGCCCCCGAATAGACTGGTGCCTTAAACCCGCGCCTTAGACCACTCGCCCACTCTACCTGGAAACAAAAGTCACCTCAGACTACTAAGCAAAAGCTTCATATTATTAATCCTAGAAAACAAAATAGGCTGATAGACGTAGGATTCGAACCCACGCCCCCGATGAGACTGGTGCCTTAAACCAGCGCCTTAGACCACTCGGCCACTCTTCCTGGAAACTTAAGTCACCTCAGACTAATAAGCAAAAGCTTCATATTATTAATCCTAGGAAACAAAGTAGGCTTATAGATGTGGGATGCGAACCCACGCCCCGAAGGGAATGGTGCCTTAAACCAGCGCCCTGGACTACTTGGCCACTCTACCTGGAAACAAAAGTCACCTCAGACTAATAAGCAAAAGCTTCATATTATTAATCTTAGGAAAAAAAGTAGGCTGACAGAGGTGGGATTCGAACCCACGCCCCCGAAGAGACTGGTGCCTTAAACCAGCGCCATAGACCACTCGGCCACTCTACCTGAAAACAAAAGTCACCTCAGACTAATAAGCAAAAGCTTCATATTATTAATCCTAGGAAACAAAGTAGGCTTATAGATGTGGGATAAGGACCCACGCCCCGAAGGGAATAATGCCTTAAACCAGCGCCTTGGACCACTTGGCCACTCTACCCGAAAGCAAAAGTAAACTCAGTCTATTTAGCAAAAGCTTCATATTATTAATCGTAGAAAACAAACTCTGCTGATAGAGGTGGGATTCGAAACCACGCCCCCGAATAGACTGGTGCCTTAAACCAGCGTCTTAGACCACTCGGCCACCCTACCTGGAAACAAAAGTCACCTCAGACTAATAAGAAAAAGCTTCATATTATTCATCTTAGGAAACAAAGTAGGCTGACAGAGGTGGGATTCGAACCCACGGCCCCGAATAAACTGGTGCCTTAAAAAAGCGCCTTAGACCACTCGGCCACTCTACCTGGAAACAAATGTCACCTCATACTAATAAGAAAAAGCTTCATACTATTAATCTTAGGAAACAAAGTAGGCTGACAGAGGTGGGATTTGAACCCACGGCCCCGAATAAACTGGTGCCTTAAACCAGCGCCTTAGACCACTCGGCCACTCTACCTAGAAACAAAAGTCACCTCAGACTAATAAGCAAAAGCTTCATATTATTAATCCTAGAAAACAAAATAGGCTGATAGATGTGGGATTGGAACCCACCCCCCCGAAGAGACTGGTGCCTTAAACCAGCGCCTTAGACCACTCGGCCAATCTACCTGGAAACGAAAGTCACCTCAGACTAATAAGCAAGAGCTTCATATTATTAATCGTAGGAAACAAAGTAGGCTGACAGATGTGGGATTCGAACCCACTACCCCGAATAAACTGGTGCCTTAAACCAGCGCCTTAGACCACTCCACTCGGCCACTCTACCTGGAAACAAAAGTCACCTCAGACTAATAAGCAAAAGCTTCATATTATTTATCCTAGAAAACAAAATAGGCTGATAGATGTGGGATTCGAGCCCACGCCCCCGAATAGACTGGTGCCTTAAACCCGCGCCTTAGACCACTCGCCCACTCTACCTGGAAACAAAAGTCACCTCAGACTACTAAGCAAAAGCTTCATATTATTAATCCTAGAAAACAAAATAGGCTGATAGACGTAGGATTCGAACCCACGCCCCCGATGAGACTGGTGCCTTAAACCAGCGCCTTAGACCACTCGGCCACTCTTCCTGGAAACTTAAGTCACCTCAGACTAATAAGCAAAAGCTTCATATTATTAATCCTAGGAAACAAAGTAGGCTTATAGATGTGGGATGCGAACCCACGCCCCGAAGGGAATGGTGCCTTAAACCAGCGCCCTGGACTACTTGGCCACTCTACCTGGAAACAAAAGTCACCTCAGACTAATAAGCAAAAGCTTCATATTATTAATCTTAGGAAAAAAAGTAGGCTGACAGAGGTGGGATTCGAACCCACGCCCCCGAAGAGACTGGTGCCTTAAACCAGCGCCATAGACCACTCGGCCACTCTACCTGGAAACAAAAGTCACCTCAGACTAATAAGCAAAAGCTTCATATTATTAATCCTAGAAAACAAAATAGGCTGATAGATGTGGGATTGGAACCCACGCCCCCGAAG
>NW_028324178.1:8517500-8540000 GCF_054372755.1 Phalangium opilio
CGAACCCACGCCCCCGAAGAGACTGGTGCCTTAAACCAGCGTCTTAGACCACTCGGCCACTCTACCTGGAAAAAAAAGACACCTCAGACTAATAAGCAAAAGCTTCATTTTACTAATCCTAGAAAACGAAGTAGGCTTATAGATGTGGGATGCGAACCCACGCCGCGAAGGGAATAATGCCTTAAACCAGCGCCTTGGACCACTTGGCCACTCTACCCGAAAGCAAAAGTAAATTCAGTCTATTTAGCAAAAGCTTCATAATATTAATCGTAGAAAACAAAATAGGCTGACAGAGGTAAGATTCGAACCCACGCCCCCGAAGAGACTGGTGCCTTAAACCAGCGTCTTAGACCACTCGGCCACTTTACCTGGAAACAAAAGACACCTCAGACTAATAAGCAAAAGCTTCATATTATTAATCCTAGAAAACAAAGTAGGCTGATAGATGTGGGATGCGAACCCACGCCCCGATGGGAATGGTGCCTTAAACCAGCTTCTTGGACCACTTGGCCACTCTACCCGAAAGCAAAAGTAAACTCAGTCTATTTAGCAAAAGCTTCATATTATTAGTCGTAGAAAACAAACTCTGCTAATTGAGTTGGGATTCGAACCCACGCCCCCGAATAGACTGGTGCCTTAAACCCGCGCCTTAGACCACTCGGCCACTCTACCTGGAAACAAAAGTCACCTCAGACTACTAAGCAAAACCTTCATATTATTAATCCTAGAAAACAAAATAGGCTGATAGACGTGGGATTCGAACCCACGCCCCCGAAGAGACTGGTGTCTTAAACCAGCGCCTTAGACCACTCGGCCACTCTTCCTGGAAACAAAGGTCACCTCAGACTAATAAGCAAAAGCTTCATATTATTAATCCTAGGAAACAAAGTAGGCTTATGGATGTGGGATGCAAACCCACGCCCCGAAGGGAATGGTGCCTTAAAACAGCGCCCTGGACCACTTGGTTACTCTACCTGGAAACGAAAGTCACCTCAGACTAATAAGCAAAAGCTTCATATTATTAATCCTAGAAAACAAAATAGAATGATAGATGTGGGATTGGAACCCACGCCCCCGAAGAGACTGGTGCCTTAAACCAGCGCCTTAGACCACTCGGCCAATCTACCTGGAAACGAAAGTCACCTCAGACTAATAAGCAAAAGCTTCATATTATTAATCCTAGGAAACAAAGTAGGCTTACAGATGTAAGATTCGAACCCACGCCCCCGAAGAGACTGGTGGCTTAAACCAGCGTCTTAGACCACTCGGCCACTCTACCTGGAAACAAAAGACACCTCAGACTAATAAGCAAAAGCTTCATATTATTAATCCTAGAAAACAAAGTAGGCTGACAGATGTGGGATTCGAACCCACGCCCCCGAATAAACTGGTGCCTTAAACCAGCGCCTTAGACCACTCCACTCGGCCACTCTACCTGGAAACAAAAGTCACCTCAGACTAATAAGCAAAAGGTTCATATTATTAATCCTAGAAAACAAAATAGGCTGATAGACGTGGGATTCGAACCCACGCCCCCGAAGAGACTGGTGGCTTAAACCAGCGCCTTAGACCACTCGGCCACTCTTCCTGGAAACAAAAGTCACCTCAGACTAATAAGCAAAAGCTTCATATTATTAATCTTAGGAAAAAAAGTAGGCTGATACAGGTGGGATTCGAACCCACGCCCCCGAAGAGACTGGTGCCTTAAACCAGCGCCATAGACCACTCGGCCACTCTACCTGGAAACAAAAGTCACCTCAGACTAATAAGCAAAAGCTTCATATTATTAATCTTAGGAAACAAAGTAGGCTGACAGAGGTGGTATTCGAACCCAAGCCCCCGAAGAGACAGGTGCCTTAAAACAGCGCCATAGACCACTCGGCCACTCTACCTGGAAACAAAAGTCACCTCAGACTAATAAGCAAAAGCTTCATATTATTAATCTTAGGAAACAAAGTAGGCTGACAGAGGTGGGATTCGAACCCACGCCCCCGAAGAGACTGGTGCCTTAAACCAGCGCCATAGACCACTCGGCCACTCTACCTGAAAACAAAAGTCACCTCAGACTAATAAGCAAAAGCTTCATATTATTAATCCTAGGAAACAAAGTAGGCTTATAGATGTGGGATAAGGACCCACGCCCCGAAGGGAATAATGCCTTAAACCAGCGCCTTGGACCACTTGGCCACTCTACCCGAAAGCAAAAGTAAACTCAGTCTATTTAGCAAAAGCTTCATATTATTAATCGTAGAAAACAAACTCTGCTGATAGAGGTGGGATTCGAAACCACGCCCCCGAATAGACTGGTGCCTTAAACCAGCGTCTTAGACCACTCGGCCACCCTACCTGGAAACAAAAGTCACCTCAGACTAATAAGAAAAAGCTTCATATTATTAATCTTAGGAAACAAAGTAGGCTGACAGAGGTGGGATTCGAACCCACGGCCCCGAATAAACTGGTGCCTTAAAAAAGCGCCTTAGACCACTCGGCCACTCTACCTGGAAACAAAAGTCACCTCATACTAATAAGAAAAAGCTTCATACTATTAATCTTAGGAAACAAAGTAGGCTGACAGAGGTGGGATTTGAACCCACGGCCCCGAATAAACTGGTGCCTTAAACCAGCGCCTTAGACCACTCGGCCACTCTACCTGGAAACAAAAGTCACCTCAGACTAATAAGCAAAAGCTTCATATTATTAATCCTAGAAAACAAAATAGGCTGATAGATGTGGGATTGGAACCCATCCCCCCGAAGAGACTGGTGCCTTAAACCAGCGCCTTAGACCACTCGGCCAATCTACCTGGAAACGAAAGTCACCTCAGACTAATAAGCAAGAGCTTCATATTATTAATCTTAGGAAACAAAGTAGGCTGACAGATGTGGGATTCGAACCCACTACCCCGAATAAACTGGTGCCTTAAACCAGCGCCTTAGACCACTCCACTCGGCCACTCTACCTGGAAACAAAAGTCACCTCAGACTAATAAGCAAAAGCTTCATATTATTTATCCTAGAAAACAAAATAGGCTGATAGATGTGGGATTCGAGCCCACGCCCCCGAATAGACTGGTGCCTTAAACCCGCGCCTTAGACCACTCGCCCACTCTACCTGGAAACAAAAGTCACCTCAGACTACTAAGCAAAAGCTTCATATTATTAATCCTAGAAAACAAAATAGGCTGATAGACGTAGGATTCGAACCCACGCCCCCGATGAGACTGGTGCCTTAAACCAGCGCCTTAGACCACTCGGCCACTCTTCCTGGAAACTTAAGTCACCTCAGACTAATAAGCAAAAGCTTCATATTATTAATCCTAGGAAACAAAGTAGGCTTATAGATGTGGGATGCGAACCCACGCCCCGAAGGGAATGGTGCCTTAAACCAGCGCCCTGGACTACTTGGCCACTCTACCTGGAAACAAAAGTCACCTCAGACTAATAAGCAAAAGCTTCATATTATTAATCTTAGGAAAAAAAGTAGGCTGACAGAGGTGGGATTCGAACCCACGCCCCCGAAGAGACTGGTGCCTTAAACCAGCGCCATAGACCACTCGGCCACTCTACCTGGAAACAAAAGTCACCTCAGACTAATAAGCAAAAGCTTCATATTATTAATCCTAGAAAACAAAATAGGCTGATAGATGTGGGATTGGAACCCACGCCCCCGAAGAGACTGGTGCCTTAAACCAGCGCCATAGACCACTCGGCCACTCTACCTGGAAACAAAAGTCACCTCATACTAATAAGAAAAAGCTTCATACTATTAATCTTAGGAAACAAAGTAGGCTGACAGAGGTGGGATTTGAACCCACGGCCCCGAATAAACTGGTGCCTTAAACCAGCGCCTTAGACCACTCGGCCACTCTACCTGGAAACAAAAGTCACCTCAGACTAATAAGCAAAAGCTTCATATTATTAATCCTAGAAAACAAAATAGGCTGATAGATGTGGGATTGGAACCCACCCCCCCGAAGAGACTGGTGCCTTAAACCAGCGCCTTAGACCACTCGGCCAATCTACCTGGAAACGAAAGTCACCTCAGACTAATAAGCAAGAGCTTCATATTATTAATCTTAGGAACAAAGTAGGCTGACAGAGGTGGGATTCGAACCCACGCCCCCGAAGAGACTGGTGCCTTAAACCAGCGCCATAGACCACTCGGCCACTCTACCTGGAAACAAAAGTCACCTCAGACTAATAAGCAAAAGCTTCATATTATTAATCCTAGAAAACAAAATAGGCTGATAGATGTGGGATTGGAACCCACGCCCCCGAAGAGACTGGTGCCTTAAACCAGCGCCATAGACCACTCGGCCACTCTACCTGAAAACAAAAGTCACCTCAGACTAATAAGCAAAAGCTTCATATTATTAATCCTAGGAAACAAAGTAGGCTTATAGATGTGGGTTAAGGACCCACGCCCCGAAGGGAATAATGCCTTAAACCAGCGCCTTGGACCACTTGGCCACTCTACCCGAAAGCAAAAGTAAACTCAGTCTATTTAGCAAAAGCTTCATATTATTAATCGTAGAAAACAAACTCTGCTGATAGAGGTGGGATTCGAAACCACGCCCCCGAATAGACTGGTGCCTTAAACCAGCGTCTTAGACCACTCGGCCACCCTACCTGGAAACAAAAGTCACCTCAGACTAATAAGAAAAAGCTTCATATTATTCATCTTAGGAAACAAAGTAGGCTGACAGAGGTGGGATTCGAACCCACGGCCCCGAATAAACTGGTGCCTTAAAAAAGCGCCTTAGACCACTCGGCCACTCTACCTGGAAACAAAAGTCACCTCATACTAATAAGAAAAAGCTTCATACTATTAATCTTAGGAAACAAAGTAGGCTGACAGAGGTGGGATTTGAACCCACGGCCCCGAATAAACTGGTGCCTTAAACCAGCGCCTTAGACCACTCGGCCACTCTACCTGGAAACAAAAGTCACCTCAGACTAATAAGCAAAAGCTTCATATTATTAATCCTAGAAAACAAAATAGGCTGATAGATGTGGGATTGGAACCCACCCCCCCGAAGAGACTGGTGCCTTAAACCAGCGCCTTAGACCACTCGGCCAATCTACCTGGAAACGAAAGTCACCTCAGACTAATAAGCAAGAGCTTCATATTATTAATCTTAGGAAACAAAGTAGGCTGACAGATGTGGGATTCGAACCCACTACCCCGAATAAACTGGTGCCTTAAACCAGCGCCTTAGACCACTCCACTCGGCCACTCTACCTGGAAACAAAAGTCACCTCAGACTAATAAGCAAAAGCTTCATATTATTTATCCTAGAAAACAAAATAGGCTGATAGATGTGGGATTCGAGCCCACGCCCCCGAATAGACTGGTGCCTTAAACCCGCGCCTTAGACCACTCGCCCACTCTACCTGGAAACAAAAGTCACCTCAGACTACTAAGCAAAAGCTTCATATTATTAATCCTAGAAAACAAAATAGGCTGATAGACGTAGGATTCGAACCCACGCCCCCGATGAGACTGATGCCTTAAACCAGCGCCTTAGACCACTCGGCCACTCTTCCTGGAAACTTAAGTCACCTCAGACTAATAAGCAAAAGCTTCATATTATTAATCCTAGGAAACAAAGTAGGCTTATAGATGTGGGATGCGAACCCACGCCCCGAAGGGAATGGTGCCTTAAACCAGCGCCCTGGACTACTTGGCCACTCTACCTGGAAACAAAAGTCACCTCAGACTAATAAGCAAAAGCTTCATATTATTAATCTTAGGAAAAAAAGTAGGCTGACAGAGGTGGGATTCGAACCCACGCCCCCGAAGAGACTGGTGCCTTAAACCAGCGCCATAGACCACTCGGCCACTCTACCTGGAAACAAAAGTCACCTCAGACTAATAAGCAAAAGCTTCATATTATTAATCCTAGAAAACAAAATAGGCTGATAGATGTGGGATTGGAACCCACGCCCCCGAAGAGACTGGTGCCTTAAACCAGCGCCATAGACCACTCGGCCACTCTACCTGGAAACAAAAGTCACCTCATACTAATAAGAAAAAGCTTCATACTATTAATCTTAGGAAACAAAGTAGGCTGACAGAGGTGGGATTTGAACCCACGGCCCCGAATAAACTGGTGCCTTAAACCAGCGCCTTAGACCACTCGGCCACTCTACCTGGAAACAAAAGTCACCTCAGACTAATAAGCAAAAGCTTCATATTATTAATCCTAGAAAACAAAATAGGCTGATAGATGTGGGATTGGAACCCACCCCCCCGAAGAGACTGGTGCCTTAAACCAGCGCCTTAGACCACTCGGCCAATCTACCTGGAAACGAAAGTCACCTCAGACTAATAAGCAAGAGCTTCATATTATTAATCTTAGGAACAAAGTAGGCTGACAGAGGTGGGATTCGAACCCACGCCCCCGAAGAGACTGGTGCCTTAAACCAGCGCCATAGACCACTCGGCCACTCTACCTGGAAACAAAAGTCACCTCAGACTAATAAGCAAAAGCTTCATATTATTAATCCTAGAAAACAAAATAGGCTGATAGATGTGGGATTGGAACCCACGCCCCCGAAGAGACTGGTGCCTTAAACCAGCGCCATAGACCACTCGGCCACTCTACCTGAAAACAAAAGTCACCTCAGACTAATAAGCAAAAGCTTCATATTATTAATCCTAGGAAACAAAGTAGGCTTATAGATGTGGGATAAGGACCCACGCCCCGAAGGGAATAATGCCTTAAACCAGCGCCTTGGACCACTTGGCCACTCTACCCGAAAGCAAAAGTAAACTCAGTCTATTTAGCAAAAGCTTCATATTATTAATCGTAGAAAACAAACTCTGCTGATAGAGGTGGGATTCGAAACCACGCCCCCGAATAGACTGGTGCCTTAAACCAGCGTCTTAGACCACTCGGCCACCCTACCTGGAAACAAAAGTCACCTCAGACTAATAAGAAAAAGCTTCATATTATTCATCTTAGGAAACAAAGTAGGCTGACAGAGGTGGGATTCGAACCCACGGCCCCGAATAAACTGGTGCCTTAAAAAAGCGCCTTAGACCACTCGGCCACTCTACCTGGAAACAAAAGTCACCTCATACTAATAAGAAAAAGCTTCATACTATTAATCTTAGGAAACAAAGTAGGCTGACAGAGGTGGGATTTGAACCCACGGCCCCGAATAAACTGGTGCCTTAAACCAGCGCCTTAGACCACTCGGCCACTCTACCTGGAAACAAAAGTCACCTCAGACTAATAAGCAAAAGCTTCATATTATTAATCCTAGAAAACAAAATAGGCTGATAGATGTGGGATTGGAACCCACCCCCCCGAAGAGACTGGTGCCTTAAACCAGCGCCTTAGACCACTCGGCCAATCTACCTGGAAACGAAAGTCACCTCAGACTAATAAGCAAGAGCTTCATATTATTAATCTTAGGAAACAAAGTAGGCTGACAGATGTGGGATTCGAACCCACTACCCCGAATAAACTGGTGCCTTAAACCAGCGCCTTAGACCACTCCACTCGGCCACTCTACCTGGAAACAAAAGTCACCTCAGACTAATAAGCAAAAGCTTCATATTATTTATCCTAGAAAACAAAATAGGCTGATAGATGTGGGATTCGAGCCCACGCCCCCGAATAGACTGGTGCCTTAAACCCGCGCCTTAGACCACTCGCCCACTCTACCTGGAAACAAAAGTCACCTCAGACTACTAAGCAAAAGCTTCATATTATTAATCCTAGAAAACAAAATAGGCTGATAGACGTAGGATTCGAACCCACGCCCCCGATGAGACTGATGCCTTAAACCAGCGCCTTAGACCACTCGGCCACTCTTCCTGGAAACTTAAGTCACCTCAGACTAATAAGCAAAAGCTTCATATTATTAATCCTAGGAAACAAAGTAGGCTTATAGATGTGGGATGCGAACCCACGCCCCGAAGGGAATGGTGCCTTAAACCAGCGCCCTGGACTACTTGGCCACTCTACCTGGAAACAAAAGTCACCTCAGACTAATAAGCAAAAGCTTCATATTATTAATCTTAGGAAAAAAAGTAGGCTGACAGAGGTGGGATTCGAACCCACGCCCCCGAAGAGACTGGTGCCTTAAACCAGCGCCATAGACCACTCGGCCACTCTACCTGGAAACAAAAGTCACCTCAGACTAATAAGCAAAAGCTTCATATTATTAATCCTAGAAAACAAAATAGGCTGATAGATGTGGGATTGGAACCCACGCCCCCGAAGAGACTGGTGCCTTAAACCAGCGCCATAGACCACTCGGCCACTCTACCTGGAAACAAAAGTCACCTCATACTAATAAGAAAAAGCTTCATACTATTAATCTTAGGAAACAAAGTAGGCTGACAGAGGTGGGATTTGAACCCACGGCCCCGAATAAACTGGTGCCTTAAACCAGCGCCTTAGACCACTCGGCCACTCTACCTGGAAACAAAAGTCACCTCAGACTAATAAGCAAAAGCTTCATATTATTAATCCTAGAAAACAAAATAGGCTGATAGATGTGGGATTGGAACCCACCCCCCCGAAGAGACTGGTGCCTTAAACCAGCGCCTTAGACCACTCGGCCAATCTACCTGGAAACGAAAGTCACCTCAGACTAATAAGCAAGAGCTTCATATTATTAATCTTAGGAACAAAGTAGGCTGACAGAGGTGGGATTCGAACCCACGCCCCCGAAGAGACTGGTGCCTTAAACCAGCGCCATAGACCACTCGGCCACTCTACCTGGAAACAAAAGTCACCTCAGACTAATAAGCAAAAGCTTCATATTATTAATCCTAGAAAACAAAATAGGCTGATAGATGTGGGATTGGAACCCACGCCCCCGAAGAGACTGGTGCCTTAAACCAGCGCCATAGACCACTCGGCCACTCTACCTGAAAACAAAAGTCACCTCAGACTAATAAGCAAAAGCTTCATATTATTAATCCTAGGAAACAAAGTAGGCTTATAGATGTGGGATAAGGACCCACGCCCCGAAGGGAATAATGCCTTAAACCAGCGCCTTGGACCACTTGGCCACTCTACCCGAAAGCAAAAGTAAACTCAGTCTATTTAGCAAAAGCTTCATATTATTAATCGTAGAAAACAAACTCTGCTGATAGAGGTGGGATTCGAAACCACGCCCCCGAATAGACTGGTGCCTTAAACCAGCGTCTTAGACCACTCGGCCACCCTACCTGGAAACAAAAGTCACCTCAGACTAATAAGAAAAAGCTTCATATTATTCATCTTAGGAAACAAAGTAGGCTGACAGAGGTGGGATTCGAACCCACGGCCCCGAATAAACTGGTGCCTTAAAAAAGCGCCTTAGACCACTCGGCCACTCTACCTGGAAACAAAAGTCACCTCATACTAATAAGAAAAAGCTTCATACTATTAATCTTAGGAAACAAAGTAGGCTGACAGAGGTGGGATTTGAACCCACGGCCCCGAATAAACTGGTGCCTTAAACCAGCGCCTTAGACCACTCGGCCACTCTACCTGGAAACAAAAGTCACCTCAGACTAATAAGCAAAAGCTTCATATTATTAATCCTAGAAAACAAAATAGGCTGATAGATGTGGGATTGGAACCCACCCCCCCGAAGAGACTGGTGCCTTAAACCAGCGCCTTAGACCACTCGGCCAATCTACCTGGAAACGAAAGTCACCTCAGACTAATAAGCAAGAGCTTCATATTATTAATCTTAGGAAACAAAGTAGGCTGACAGATGTGGGATTCGAACCCACTACCCCGAATAAACTGGTGCCTTAAACCAGCGCCTTAGACCACTCCACTCGGCCACTCTACCTGGAAACAAAAGTCACCTCAGACTAATAAGCAAAAGCTTCATATTATTTATCCTAGAAAACAAAATAGGCTGATAGATGTGGGATTCGAGCCCACGCCCCCGAATAGACTGGTGCCTTAAACCCGCGCCTTAGACCACTCGCCCACTCTACCTGGAAACAAAAGTCACCTCAGACTACTAAGCAAAAGCTTCATATTATTAATCCTAGAAAACAAAATAGGCTGATAGACGTAGGATTCGAACCCACGCCCCCGATGAGACTGATGCCTTAAACCAGCGCCTTAGACCACTCGGCCACTCTTCCTGGAAACTTAAGTCACCTCAGACTAATAAGCAAAAGCTTCATATTATTAATCCTAGGAAACAAAGTAGGCTTATAGATGTGGGATGCGAACCCACGCCCCGAAGGGAATGGTGCCTTAAACCAGCGCCCTGGACTACTTGGCCACTCTACCTGGAAACAAAAGTCACCTCAGACTAATAAGCAAAAGCTTCATATTATTAATCTTAGGAAAAAAAGTAGGCTGACAGAGGTGGGATTCGAACCCACGCCCCCGAAGAGACTGGTGCCTTAAACCAGCGCCATAGACCACTCGGCCACTCTACCTGGAAACAAAAGTCACCTCAGACTAATAAGCAAAAGCTTCATATTATTAATCCTAGAAAACAAAATAGGCTGATAGATGTGGGATTGGAACCCACGCCCCCGAAGAGACTGGTGCCTTAAACCAGCGCCATAGACCACTCGGCCACTCTACCTGGAAACAAAAGTCACCTCATACTAATAAGAAAAAGCTTCATACTATTAATCTTAGGAAACAAAGTAGGCTGACAGAGGTGGGATTTGAACCCACGGCCCCGAATAAACTGGTGCCTTAAACCAGCGCCTTAGACCACTCGGCCACTCTACCTGGAAACAAAAGTCACCTCAGACTAATAAGCAAAAGCTTCATATTATTAATCCTAGAAAACAAAATAGGCTGATAGATGTGGGATTGGAACCCACCCCCCCGAAGAGACTGGTGCCTTAAACCAGCGCCTTAGACCACTCGGCCAATCTACCTGGAAACGAAAGTCACCTCAGACTAATAAGCAAGAGCTTCATATTATTAATCTTAGGAACAAAGTAGGCTGACAGATGTGGGATTCGAACCCACTACCCCGAATAAACTGGTGCCTTAAACCAGCGCCTTAGACCACTCCACTCGGCCACTCTACCTGGAAACAAAAGTCACCTCAGACTAATAAGCAAAAGCTTCATATTATTTATCCTAGAAAACAAAATAGGCTGATAGATGTGGGATTCGAGCCCACGCCCCCGAATAGACTGGTGCCTTAAACCCGCGCCTTAGACCACTCGCCCACTCTACCTGGAAACAAAAGTCACCTCAGACTACTAAGCAAAAGCTTCATATTATTAATCCTAGAAAACAAAATAGGCTGATAGACGTAGGATTCGAACCCACGCCCCCGATGAGACTGGTGCCTTAAACCAGCGCCTTAGACCACTCGGCCACTCTTCCTGGAAACTTAAGTCACCTCAGACTAATAAGCAAAAGCTTCATATTATTAATCCTAGGAAACAAAGTAGGCTTATAGATGTGGGATGCGAACCCACGCCCCGAAGGGAATGGTGCCTTAAACCAGCGCCCTGGACCACTTGGCCACTCTACCTGGAAACAAAAGACACCTCAGACTAATAAGCAAAAGCTTCATATTATTAGTCTTAGGAAAAAAAGTAGGCTGACAGAGGTGGGATTCGAACCCACGCCCCCGAAGAGACTGGTGCCTTAAACCAGCGCCATAGACCACTCGGCCACTCTACCTGGAAACAATAGTCACCTCAGACTAATAAGCAAAAGCTTCATATTATTAATCCTAGAAAACAAAATAGGCTGATAGATGTGGGATTGGAACCCACGCCCCCGAAGAGACTGGTGCCTTAAACCAGCGCCATAGACCACTCGGCCACTCTACCTGGAAACAAAAGTCACCTCATACTAATAAGAAAAAGCTTCATACTATTAATCTTAGGAAACAAAGTAGGCTGACAGAGGTGGGATTTGAACCCACGGCCCCGAATAAACTGGTGCCTTAAACCAGCGCCTTAGACCACTCGGCCACTCTACCTGGAAACAAAAGTCACCTCAGACTAATAAGCAAAAGCTTCATATTATTAATCCTAGAAAACAAAATAGGCTGATAGATGTGGGATTGGAACCCACCCCCCCCCCCCCGAAGAGACTGGTGCCTTAAACCAGCGCCTTAGACCACTCGGCCAATCTACCTGGAAACGAAAGTCACCTCAGACTAATAAGCAAGAGCTTCATATTATTAATCTTAGGAAACAAAGTAGGCTGACAGATGTGGGATTCGAACCCACTACCCCGAATAAACTGGTGCCTTAAACCAGCGCCTTAGACCACTCCACTCGGCCACTCTACCTGGAAACAAAAGTCACCTCAGACTAATAAGCAAAAGCTTCATATTATTTATCCTAGAAAACAAAATAGGCTGATAGATGTGGGATTCGAGCCCACGCCCCCGAATAGACTGGTGCCTTAAACCCGCGCCTTAGACCACTCGCCCACTCTACCTGGAAACAAAAGTCACCTCAGACTACTAAGCAAAAGCTTCATATTATTAATCCTAGGAAACAAAGTAGGCTTATAGATGTGGGATGCGGACCCACGCCCCGAAGGGAATAATGCCTTAAACCAGCGCCTTGGACCACTTGGCCACTCTACCCGAAAGCAAAAGTAAACTCAGTCTATTTAGCAAAAGCTTCATATTATTAATCGTAGAAAACAAACTCTGCTGATAGAGGTGGGATTCGAACCCACGCCCCCGAATAGACTGGTGCCTTAAACCAGCGTCTTAGACCACTCGGCCACTCTACCTGGAAACAAAAGTCACCTCAGACTAATAAGAAAAAGCTTCATATTATTAATCTTAGGAAACAAAGTAGGCTGACAGAGGTGGGATTCGAACCCACGGCCCCGAATAAACTGGTGCCATAAACCAGCGCCTTAGACCACTCGGCCACTCTACCTGGAAACTAAAGTCACCTCAGACTAATAAGCAAAAGCTTCATATTATAAATCCTAGAAAACAAAATAGGCTGACAGATGTGGGATTGGAACCCACGCCCCCGAAGAGACTGGTGCCTTAAACCAGCGCCATAGACCACTCGGCCACTCTACCTGAAAACAAAAGTCACCTCTGACTAATAAGCAAAAGCTTCATATTATTAATCCTAGGAAACAAAGTAGGCTTATAGATGTGGGATGCGGACCCACGCCCCGAAGGGAATAATGCCTTAAACCAGCGCCTTGGACCACTTGGCCACTCTACCCGAAAGCAAAAGTAAACTCAGTCTATTTAGCAAAAGCTTCATATTATTAATCGTAGAAAACAAACTCTGCTGATAGAGGTGGGATTCGAACCCACGCCCCCGAATAGACTGGTGCCTTAAACCAGCGTCTTAGACCACTCGGCCACTCTACCTGGAAACAAAAGTCACCTCAGACTAATAAGAAAAAGCTTCATATTATTAATCTTAGGAAACAAAGTAGGCTGACAGAGGTGGGATTCGAACCCACGGCCCCGAATAAACTGGTGCCATAAACCAGCGCCTTAGACCACTCGGCCACTCTACCTGGAAACTAAAGTCACCTCAGACTAATAAGCAAAAGCTTCATATTATTAATCCTAGAAAACAAAATAGGCTGACAGATGTGGGATTGGAACCCACGCCCCCGAAGAGACTGGTGCCTTAAACCACCGCCATAGACCACTCGGCCACTCTACCTGGAAACAAAAGTCACCTCAGACTAATAAGCAAAAGCTTCATATTATTAATCCTAGAAAACAAAATAGGCTGATAGATGTGGGATTGGAACCCACGCCCCCGAAGAGACTGGTGCCTTAAACCAGCGCCATAGACCACTCGGCCACTCTACCTGGAAACAAAAGTCACCTCAGACTAATAAGCAAAAGGTTCATATTATTAATCCTAGGAAACAAAGTAGGCTGACAGAGGTAAGATTCGAACCCACGCCCCCGAAGAGACTGGTGCCTTAAACCAGCGTCTTAGACCACTCTACCACTCTACCTGGAAACAAAAGACACCTCAGACTAATAAGCAAAAGCTTCATATTATTAATCCTAGAAAACAAAGTA
Source organism: Phalangium opilio (assembly GCF_054372755.1). Lineage (NCBI taxonomy): Eukaryota > Metazoa > Arthropoda > Arachnida > Opiliones > Phalangiidae > Phalangium > Phalangium opilio. Next base: position 8,531,489 of record NW_028324178.1, read on the forward strand.
GGCTGATAGATGTGGGATGCGAACCCACGCCCCGAAGGGAATGGTGCCTTAAACCAGCTTCTTGGACCACTTGGCCACTCTACCCGAAAGCAAAAGTAAACTCAGTCTATTTAGCAAAAGCTTCATATTATTAGTCGTAGAAAACAATCTCTGCTAATTGAGGTGGGATTCGAACCCACGCCCCCGAATAGACTGGTGCCTTAAACCCGCGCCTTAGACCACTCGGCCACTCTACCTGGAAACAAAAGCCACCTCAGACTACTAAGCAAAAGCTTCATATTATTAATCCTAGAAAACAAAATAGGCTGATAGACGTGGGATTCGAACCCACGCCCCCGAAGAGACTGGTGCCTTAAACCAGCGCCTTAGACCACTCGGCCACTCTTCCTGGAAACAAAAGTCACCTCAGACTAATAAGCAAAAGCTTCATATTATTAATCCTAGGAAACAAAGTAGGCTTATGGATGTGGGATGCGAACCCACGCCCCGAAGGGAATGGTGCCTTAAACCAGCGCCCTGGACCACTTGGTTACTCTACCTGGAAACGAAAGTCACCTCAGACTAATAAGCAAAAGCTTCATATTATTAATCCTAGAAAACAAAATAGAATGATAGATGTGGGATTGGAACCCACGCCCCCGAAGAGACTGGTGCCTTAAACCAGCGCCTTAGACCACTCGGCCAATCTACCTGGAAACGAATGTCACCTCAGACTAATAAGCAAAAGCTTCATACTATTAATCTTAGGAAAAAAAGTAGGCTGACAGAGGTGGGATTCGAACCCACGCCCCCGAAGAGACTGGTGCCTTAAACCAGCGCCATAGACCAATCGGCCACTTTACCTGGAATCGAAAGTCACCTCAGACTAATAAGCAAAAGCTTCATATTATTAATCCTAGGAAGCAAAGTAGGCTGACAGAGGTAAGATTCGAACCCACGCCCCCGAAGAGACTGGTGCCTTAAACCAGCGTCTTAGACCACTCGGCCACTCTACCTGGAAAAAAAAGACACCTCAGACTAATAAGCAAAAGCTTCATTTTACTAATCCTAGAAAACGAAGTAGGCTTATAGATGTGGGATGCGAACCCACGCCGCGAAGGGAATAATGCCTTAAACCAGCGCCTTGGACCACTTGGCCACTCTACCCGAAAGCAAAAGTAAATTCAGTCTATTTAGCAAAAGCTTCATAATATTAATCGTAGAAAACAAAATAGGCTGACAGAGGTAAGATTCGAACCCACGCCCCCGAAGAGACTGGTGCCTTAAACCAGCGTCTTAGACCACTCGGCCACTTTACCTGGAAACAAAAGACACCTCAGACTAATAAGCAAAAGCTTCATATTATTAATCCTAGAAAACAAAGTAGGCTGATAGATGTGGGATGCGAACCCACGCCCCGATGGGAATGGTGCCTTAAACCAGCTTCTTGGACCACTTGGCCACTCTACCCGAAAGCAAAAGTAAACTCAGTCTATTTAGCAAAAGCTTCATATTATTAGTCGTAGAAAACAAACTCTGCTAATTGAGTTGGGATTCGAACCCACGCCCCCGAATAGACTGGTGCCTTAAACCCGCGCCACTCTACCTGGAAACAAAAGTCACCTCAGACTAATAAGCAAAAGGTTCATATTATTAATCCTAGGAAACAAAGTAGGCTGACAGAGGTAAGATTCGAACCCACGCCCCCGAAGAGACTGGTGCCTTAAACCAGCGTCTTAGACCACTCTACCACTCTACCTGGAAACAAAAGACACCTCAGACTAATAAGCAAAAGCTTCATATTATTAATCCTAGAAAACAAAGTAGGCTGATAGATGTGGGATGCGAACCCACGCCCCGAAGGGAATGGTGCCTTAAACCAGCTTCTTGGACCACTTGGCCACTCTACCCGAAAGCAAAAGTAAACTCAGTCTATTTAGCAAAAGCTTCATATTATTAGTCGAAGAAAACAAACTCTGCTAATTGAGGTGGGATTCGAACCCACGCCCCCGAATAGACTGGTGCCTTAAACCAGCGCCATAGACCACACGGCCACTCTACCTGAAAACAAAAGTCACCTCAGACTAATAAGCAAAAGCTTCATATTATTAATCCTAGGAAACAAAGTAGGCTTATAGATGTGGGATAAGGACCCACGCCCCGAAGGGAATAATGCCTTAAACCAGCGCCTTGGACCACTTGGCCACTCTACCCGAAAGCAAAAGTAAACTCAGTCTATTTAGCAAAAGCTTCATATTATTAATCGTAGAAAACAAACTCTGCTGATAGAGGTGGGATTCGAAACCACGCCCCCGAATAGACTGGTGCCTTAAACCAGCGTCTTAGACCACTCGGCCACCCTACCTGGAAACAAAAGTCACCTCAGACTAATAAGGAAAAGCTTCATATTATTAATCTTAGGAAACAAAGTAGGCTGACAGAGGTGGGATTCGAACCCACGGCCCCGAATAAACTGGTGCCTTAAAAAAGCGCCTTAGACCACTCGGCCACTCTACCTGGAAACAAAAGTCACCTCATACTAATAAGAAAAAGCTTCATACTATTAATCTTAGGAAACAAAGTAGGCTGACAGAGGTGGGATTTGAACCCACGGCCCCGAATAAACTGGTGCCTTAAACCAGCGCCTTAGACCACTCGGCCACTCTACCTGGAAACGAAAGTCACCTCAGACTAATAAGCAAAAGCTTCATATTATTAATCCTAGAAAACAAAATAGAATGATAGATGTGGGATTGGAACCCACGCCCCCGAAGAGACTGGTGCCTTAAACCAGCGCCTTAGACCACTCGGCCAATCTACCTGGAAACGAATGTCACCTCAGACTAATAAGCAAAAGCTTCATACTATTAATCTTAGGAAAAAAAGTAGGCTGACAGAGGTGGGATTCGAACCCACGCCCCCGAAGAGACTGGTGCCTTAAACCAGCGCCATAGACCAATCGGCCACTTTACCTGGAATCGAAAGTCACCTCAGACTAATAAGCAAAAGCTTCATATTATTAATCCTAGGAAGCAAAGTAGGCTGACAGAGGTAAGATTCGAACCCACGCCCCCGAAGAGACTGGTGCCTTAAACCAGCGTCTTAGACCACTCGGCCACTCTACCTGGAAAAAAAAGACACCTCAGACTAATAAGCAAAAGCTTCATTTTACTAATCCTAGAAAACGAAGTAGGCTTATAGATGTGGGATGCGAACCCACGCCGCGAAGGGAATAATGCCTTAAACCAGCGCCTTGGACCACTTGGCCACTCTACCCGAAAGCAAAAGTAAATTCAGTCTATTTAGCAAAAGCTTCATAATATTAATCGTAGAAAACAAAATAGGCTGACAGAGGTAAGATTCGAACCCACGCCCCCGAAGAGACTGGTGCCTTAAACCAGCGTCTTAGACCACTCGGCCACTTTACCTGGAAACAAAAGACACCTCAGACTAATAAGCAAAAGCTTCATATTATTAATCCTAGAAAACAAAGTAGGCTGATAGATGTGGGATGCGAACCCACGCCCCGATGGGAATGGTGCCTTAAACCAGCTTCTTGGACCACTTGGCCACTCTACCCGAAAGCAAAAGTAAACTCAGTCTATTTAGCAAAAGCTTCATATTATTAGTCGTAGAAAACAAACTCTGCTAATTGAGTTGGGATTCGAACCCACGCCCCCGAATAGACTGGTGCCTTAAACCCGCGCCACTCTACCTGGAAACAAAAGTCACCTCAGACTAATAAGCAAAAGGTTCATATTATTAATCCTAGGAAACAAAGTAGGCTGACAGAGGTAAGATTCGAACCCACGCCCCCGAAGAGACTGGTGCCTTAAACCAGCGTCTTAGACCACTCTACCACTCTACCTGGAAACAAAAGACACCTCAGACTAATAAGCAAAAGCTTCATATTATTAATCCTAGAAAACAAAGTAGGCTGATAGATGTGGGATGCGAACCCACGCCCCGAAGGGAATGGTGCCTTAAACCAGCTTCTTGGACCACTTGGCCACTCTACCCGAAAGCAAAAGTAAACTCAGTCTATTTAGCAAAAGCTTCATATTATTAGTCGAAGAAAACAAACTCTGCTAATTGAGGTGGGATTCGAACCCACGCCCCCGAATAGACTGGTGCCTTAAACCAGCGCCATAGACCACTCGGCCACTCTACCTGAAAACAAAAGTCACCTCAGACTAATAAGCAAAAGCTTCATATTATTAATCCTAGGAAACAAAGTAGGCTTATAGATGTGGGATAAGGACCCACGCCCCGAAGGGAATAATGCCTTAAACCAGCGCCTTGGACCACTTGGCCACTCTACCCGAAAGCAAAAGTAAACTCAGTCTATTTAGCAAAAGCTTCATATTATTAATCGTAGAAAACAAACTCTGCTGATAGAGGTGGGATTCGAAACCACGCCCCCGAATAGACTGGTGCCTTAAACCAGCGTCTTAGACCACTCGGCCACCCTACCTGGAAACAAAAGTCACCTCAGACTAATAAGGAAAAGCTTCATATTATTAATCTTAGGAAACAAAGTAGGCTGACAGAGGTGGGATTCGAACCCACGGCCCCGAATAAACTGGTGCCTTAAAAAAGCGCCTTAGACCACTCGGCCACTCTACCTGGAAACAAAAGTCACCTCATACTAATAAGAAAAAGCTTCATACTATTAATCTTAGGAAACAAAGTAGGCTGACAGAGGTGGGATTTGAACCCACGGCCCCGAATAAACTGGTGCCTTAAACCAGCGCCTTAGACCACTCGGCCACTCTACCTGGAAACAAAAGTCACCTCAGACTAATAAGCAAAAGCTTCATATTATTAATCCTAGAAAACAAAATAGGCTGATAGATGTGGGATTGGAACCCACCCCCCCCCCCCGAAGAGACTGGTGCCTTAAACCAGCGCCTTAGACCACTCGGCCAATCTACCTGGAAACGAAAGTCACCTCAGACTAATAAGCAAGAGCTTCATATTATTAATCTTAGGAAACAAAGTAGGCTGACAGATGTGGGATTCGAACCCACTACCCCGAATAAACTGGTGCCTTAAACCAGCGCCTTAGACCACTCCACTCGGCCACTCTACCTGGAAACAAAAGTCACCTCAGACTAATAAGCAAAAGCTTCATATTATTTATCCTAGAAAACAAAATAGGCTGATAGATGTGGGATTCGAGCCCACGCCCCCGAATAGACTGGTGCCTTAAACCCGCGCCTTAGACCACTCGCCCACTCTACCTGGAAACAAAAGTCACCTCAGACTACTAAGCAAAAGCTTCATATTATTAATCCTAGAAAACAAAATAGGCTGATAGACGTAGGATTCGAACCCACGCCCCCGATGAGACTGGTGCCTTAAACCAGCGCCTTAGACCACTCGGCCACTCTTCCTGGAAACTTAAGTCACCTCAGACTAATAAGCAAAAGCTTCATATTATTAATCCTAGGAAACAAAGTAGGCTTATAGATGTGGGATGCGAACCCACGCCCCGAAGGGAATGGTGCCTTAAACCAGCGCCCTGGACTACTTGGCCACTCTACCTGGAAACAAAAGTCACCTCAGACTAATAAGCAAAAGCTTCATATTATTAATCTTAGGAAAAAAAGTAGGCTGACAGAGGTGGGATTCGAACCCACGCCCCCGAAGAGACTGGTGCCTTAAACCAGCGCCATAGACCACTCGGCCACTCTACCTGGAAACAAAAGTCACCTCAGACTAATAAGCAAAAGCTTCATATTATTAATCCTAGAAAACAAAATAGGCTGATAGATGCGGGATTGGAACCCACGCCCCCGAAGAGACTGGTGCCTTAAACCAGCGCCATAGACCACTCGGCCACTCTACCTGGAAACAAAAGTCACCTCATACTAATAAGAAAAAGCTTCATACTATTAATCTTAGGAAACAAAGTAGGCTGACAGAGGTGGGATTTGAACCCACGGCCCCGAATAAACTGGTGCCTTAAACCAGCGCCTTAGACCACTCGGCCACTCTACCTGGAAACAAAAGTCACCTCAGACTAATAAGCAAAAGCTTCATATTATTAATCCTAGAAAACAAAATAGGCTGATAGATGTGGGATTGGAACCCACCCCCCCGAAGAGACTGGTGCCTTAAACCAGCGCCTTAGACCACTCGGCCAATCTACCTGGAAACGAAAGTCACCTCAGACTAATAAGCAAGAGCTTCATATTATTAATCTTAGGAACAAAGTAGGCTGACAGAGGTGGGATTCGAACCCACGCCCCCGAAGAGACTGGTGCCTTAAACCAGCGCCATAGACCACTCGGCCACTCTACCTGGAAACAAAAGTCACCTCAGACTAATAAGCAAAAGCTTCATATTATTAATCCTAGAAAACAAAATAGGCTGATAGATGTGGGATTGGAACCCACGCCCCCGAAGAGACTGGTGCCTTAAACCAGCGCCATAGACCACTCGGCCACTCTACCTGAAAACAAAAGTCACCTCAGACTACTAAGCAAAAGCTTCATATTATTAATCCTAGAAAACAAAATAGGCTGATAGACGTAGGATTCGAACCCACGCCCCCGATGAGACTGGTGCCTTAAACCAGCGCCTTAGACCACTCGGCCACTCTTCCTGGAAACTTAAGTCACCTCAGACTAATAAGCAAAAGCTTCATATTATTAATCCTAGGAAACAAAGTAGGCTTATAGATGTGGGATGCGAACCCACGCCCCGAAGGGAATGGTGCCTTAAACCAGCGCCCTGGACCACTTGGCCACTCTACCTGGAAACAAAAGACACCTCAGACTAATAAGCAAAAGCTTCATATTATTAATCTTAGGAAAAAAAGTAGGCTGACAGAGGTGGGATTCGAACCCACGCCCCCGAAGAGACTGGTGCCTTAAACCAGCGCCATAGACCACTCGGCCACTCTACCTGGAAACAAAAGTCACCTCAGACTAATAAGCAAAAGCTTCATATTATTAATCCTAGAAAACAAAATAGGCTGATAGATGTGGGATTGGAACCCACGCCCCCGAAGAGACTGGTGCCTTAAACCAGCGCCTTAGACCACTCGGCCAATCTACCTGGAAATGAAAGTCACCTCAGACTAATAAGCAAGAGCTTCATATTATTAATCTTAGGAAACAAAGTAGGCTGACAGATGTGGGATTCGAACCCACTACCCCGAATAAACTGGTGCCTTAAACCAGCGCCTTAGACCACTCCACTCGGCCACTCTACCTGGAAACAAAAGTCACCTCAGACTAATAAGCAAAAGCTTCATATTATTTATCCTAGAAAACAAAATAGGCTGATTGATGTGGGATTCGAGCCCACGCCCCCGAATAGACTGGTGCCTTAAACCCGCGCCTTAGACCACTCGCCCACTCTACCTGGAAACAAAAGTCACCTCAGACTACTAAGCAAAAGCTTCATATTATTAATCCTAGAAAACAAAATAGGCTGATAGACGTAGGATTCGAACCCACGCCCCCGATGAGACTGGTGCCTTAAACCAGCGCCTTAGACCACTCGGCCACTCTTCCTGGAAACTTAAGTCACCTCAGACTAATAAGCAAAAGCTTCATATTATTAATCCTAGGAAACAAAGTAGGCTTATAGATGTGGGATGCGAACCCACGCCCCGAAGGGAATGGTGCCTTAAACCAGCGCCCTGGACCACTTGGCCACTCTACCTGGAAACAAAAGACACCTCAGACTAATAAGCAAAAGCTTCATATTATTAATCTTAGGAAAAAAAGTAGGCTGACAGAGGTGGGATTCGAACCCACGCCCCCGAAGAGACTGGTGCCTTAAACCAGCGCCATAGACCACTCGGCCACTCTACCTGGAAACAAAAGTCACCTCAGACTAATAAGCAAAAGCTTCATATTATTAATCCTAGAAAACAAAATAGGCTGATAGATGTGGGATTGGAACCCACGCCCCCGAAGAGACTGGTGCCTTAAACCAGCGCCTTAGACCACTCGGCCAATCTACCTGGAAATGAAAGTCACCTCAGACTAATAAGCAAGAGCTTCATATTATTAATCTTAGGAAACAAAGTAGGCTGACAGATGTGGGATTCGAACCCACTACCCCGAATAAACTGGTGCCTTAAACCAGCGCCTTAGACCACTCCACTCGGCCACTCTACCTGGAAACAAAAGTCACCTCAGACTAATAAGCAAAAGCTTCATATTATTTATCCTAGAAAACAAAATAGGCTGATTGATGTGGGATTCGAGCCCACGCCCCCGAATAGACTGGTGCCTTAAACCCGCGCCTTAGACCACTCGCCCACTCTACCTGGAAACAAAAGTCACCTCAGACTACTAAGCAAAAGCTTCATATTATTAATCCTACAAAACAAAATAGGCTGATAGACGTAGGATTCGAACCCACGCCCCCGATGAGACTGGTGCCTTAAACCAGCGCCTTAGACCACTCGGCCACTCTTCCTGGAAACTTAAGTCACCTCAGACTAATAAGCAAAAGCTTCATATTATTAATCCTAGGAAACAAAGTAGGCTTATAGATGTGGGATGCGAAC
>NW_028324178.1:8545000-8547500 GCF_054372755.1 Phalangium opilio
AGGCTTATAGATGTGGGATGCGAACCCACGCCGCGAAGGGAATAATGCCTTAAACCAGCGCCTTGGACCACTTGGCCACTCTACCCGAAAGCAAAAGTAAATTCAGTCTATTTAGCAAAAGCTTCATAATATTAATCGTAGAAAACAAAATAGGCTGACAGAGGTAAGATTCGAACCCACGCCCCCGAAGAGACTGGTGCCTTAAACCAGCGTCTTAGACCACTCGGCCACTTTACCTGGAAACAAAAGACACCTCAGACTAATAAGCAAAAGCTTCATATTATTAATCCTAGAAAACAAAGTAGGCTGATAGATGTGGGATGCGAACCCACGCCCCGATGGGAATGGTGCCTTAAACTAGCTTCTTGGACCACTTGGCCACTCTACCCGAAAGCAAAAGTAAACTCAGTCTATTTAGCAAAAGCTTCATATTATTAGTCGTAGAAAACAAACTCTGCTAATTGAGTTGGGATTCGAACCCACGCCCCCGAATAGACTGGTGCCTTAAACCCGCGCCTTAGACCACTCGGCCACTCTACCTGGAAACAAAAGTCACCTCAGACTACTAAGCAAAACCTTCATATTATTAATCCTAGAAAACAAAATAGGCTGATAGACGTGCGATTCGAACCCACGCCCCCGAAGAGACTGGTGTCTTAAACCAGCGCCTTAGACCACTCGGCCACTCTTCCTGGAAACAAAGGTCACCTCAGACTAATAAGCAAAAGCTTCATATTATTAATCCTAGGAAACAAAGTAGGCTTATGGATGTGGGATGCGAACCCACGCCCCGAAGGGAATGGTGCCTTAAAACAGCGCCCTGGACCACTTGGTTACTCTACCTGGAAACGAAAGTCACCTCAGACTAATAAGCAAAAGCTTCATATTATTAATCCTAGAAAACAAAATAGAATGATAGATGTGGGATTGGAACCCACGCCCCCGAAGAGACTGGTGCCTTAAACCAGCGCCTTAGACCACTCGGCCAATCTACCTGGAAACGAAAGTCACCTCAGACTAATAAGCAAAAGCTTCATATTATTAATCCTAGGAAACAAAGTAGGCTGACAGAGGTAAGATTCGAACCCACGCCCCCGAAGAGACTGGTGCCTTAAACCAGCGTCTTAGACCACTCGGCCACTCTACCTGGAAACAAAAGACACCTCAGACTAATAAGCAAAAGCTTCATATTATTAATCCTAGAAAACAAAGTAGGCTGACAGATGTGGGATTCGAACCCACGCCCCCGAATAAACTGGTGCCTTAAACCAGCGCCTTAGACCACTCCACTCGGCCACTCTACCTGGAAACAAAAGTCACCTCAGACTAATAAGCAAAAGGTTCATATTATTAATCCTAGAAAACAAAATAGGCTGATAGACGTGGGATTCGAACCCACGCCCCCGAAGAGACTGGTGGCTTAAACCAGCGCCTTAGACCACTCGGCCACTCTTCCTGGAAACAAAAGTCACCTCAGACTAATAAGCAAAAGCTTCATATTATTAATCTTAGGAAAAAAGTAGGCTGACACAGGTGGGATTCGAACCCACGCCCCCGAAGAGACTGGTGCCTTAAACCAGCGCCATAGACCACTCGGCCACTCTACCTGGAAACAAAAGTCACCTCAGACTAATAAGCAAAAGCTTCATATTATTAATCTTAGGAAACAAAGTAGGCTGACAGAGGTGGTATTCGAACCCACGCCCCCGAAGAGACAGGTGCCTTAAAACAGCGCCATAGACCACTCGGCCACTCTACCTGGAAACAAAAGTCACCTCAGACTAATAAGCAAAAGCTTCATATTATTAATCTTACGAAACAAAGTAGGCTGACAGAGGTGGGATTCGAACCCACGCCCCCGAAGAGACTGGTGCCTTAAACCAGCGTCTTAGACCACTCGGCCACTCTACCTGGAAACAAAAGACACCTCAGACTAATAAGCAAAAGCTTCATATTATTAATCCTAGGAAACAAAGTAGGCTGACAGATGTGGGATTCGAACCCACGCCCCCGAATAAACTGGTGCCTTAAACCAGCGCCTTAGACCACTCCACTCGGGCACTCTACCTGGAAACAAAAGTCACCTCAGACTAATAAGCAAAAGGTTCATATTATTAATCCTAGAAAACAAAATAGGCTGATAGACGTGGGATTCGAACCCACGCCCCCGAAGAGACTGGTGGCTTAAACCAGCGCCTTAGACCACTCGGCCACTCTTCCTGGAAACAAAAGTCACCTCAGACTAATAAGCAAAAGCTTCATATTATTAATCTTAGGAAAAAAAGTAGGCTGACACAGATGGGATTCGAACCCACGCCCCCGAAGAGACTGGTGCCTTAAACCAGCGCCATAGACCACTCGGCCACTCTACCTGGAAACAAAAGTCACCTCAGACTAATAAGCAAAAGCTTCATATTATTAATCTTAAGAAACAAAGTAGGCTGACAGAGGTGGTATTCGAACCCACGCCCCCGAAGAGACTGGTGCCTTAAAACAGCGC
>NW_028324178.1:8552500-8555000 GCF_054372755.1 Phalangium opilio
AGCAAAAGGTTCGTATTATTAATCCTAGAAAACCAAATAGGCTGATAGACGTGGGATTCGAACCCACGCCCCCGAAGAGACTGGTGGCTTAAACCAGCGGCCACTCTTCCTGGAAACAAAAGTCACCTCAGACTAATAAGCAAAAGCTTCATATTATTAATCTTAGGAAAAAAAGTAGGCTGACACAGGTGGGATTCGAACCCACGCCCCCGAAGAGACTGGTGCCTTAAACCAGCGCCATAGACCACTCGGCCACTCTACCTGGAAACAAAAGTCACCTCAGACTAATAAGCAAAAGCTTCATATTATTAATCTTAGGAAACAAAGTAGGCTGACAGAGGTGGTATTCGAACCCACGCCCCCGAAGAGACTGGTGCCTTAAAACAGCGCCATAGACCACTCGGCCACTCTACCTGGAAACAAAAGTCACCTCAGACTAATAAGCAAAAGCTTCATATTATTAATCTTAGGAAACAAAGTAGGCTGACAGAGGTGGGATTCGAACCCACGCCCCCGAAGAGACTGGTGCCTTAAACCAGCGCCATAGACCAATCGGCCACTTTACCTGGAAACGAAAGTCACCTCAGACTAATAAGCAAAAGCTTCATATTATTAATCCTAGGAAACAAAGTAGGATGACACAGGTGGGATTCGAACCCACGCCCCCGAAGAGACTGGTGCCTTAAACCAGCGCCATAGACCACTCGGCCACTCTACCTGGAAACAAAAGTCACCTCAGACTAATAAGCAAAAGCTTCATATTATTAATCTTAGGAAACAAAGTAGGCTGACAGAGGTGGGATTCGAACCCACGCCCCCGAAGAGACTGGTGCCTTAAACCAGCGCCATAGACCACTCGGCCACTCTACCTGGAAACAAAAGTCACCTCAGACTAATAAGCAAAAGCTTCATATTATTAATCTTAGGAAACAAAGTAGGCTGACAGAGGTGGTATTCGAACCCACGCCCCCGAAGAGACTGGTACCTTAAAACAGCGCCATAGACCACTCGGCCACTCTACCTGGAAACAAAAGTCACCTCAGACTAATAAGCAAAAGCTTCATATTATTAATCTTAGGAAACAAAGTAGGCTGACAGAGGTGGGATTCGAACCCACGCCCCCGAAGAGACTGGTGCCTTAAACCAGCGTCTTAGACCACTCGGCCACTCTACCTGGAAACAAAAGACACCTCAGACTAATAAGCAAAAGCTTCATATTATTAATCCTAGGAAACAAAGTAGGCTGACAGAAGTGGGATTCGAACCCACGCCCCCGAATAAACTGGTGCCTTAAACCAGCGCCTTAGACCACTCCACTCGGCCACTCTACCTGGAAACAAAAGTCACCTCAGACTAATAAGCAAAAGGTTCGTATTATTAATCCTAGAAAACCAAATAGGCTGATAGACGTGGGATTCGAACCCACGCCCCCGAAGAGACTGGTGGCTTAAACCAGCGGCCACTCTTCCTGGAAACAAAAGTCACCTCAGACTAATAAGCAAAAGCTTCATATTATTAATCTTAGGAAAAAAAGTAGGCTGACACAGGTGGGATTCGAACCCACGCCCCCGAAGAGACTGGTGCCTTAAACCAGCGCCATAGACCACTCGGCCACTCTACCTGGAAACAAAAGTCACCTCAGACTAATAAGCAAAAGCTTCATATTATTAATCTTAGGAAACAAAGTAGGCTGACAGAGGTGGTATTCGAACCCACGCCCCCGAAGAGACTGGTGCCTTAAAACAGCGCCATAGACCACTCGGCCACTCTACCTGGAAACAAAAGTCACCTCAGACTAATAAGCAAAAGCTTCATATTATTAATCTTAGGAAACAAAGTAGGCTGACAGAGGTGGGATTCGAACCCACGCCCCCGAAGAGACTGGTGCCTTAAACCAGCGCCATAGACCAATCGGCCACTTTACCTGGAAACGAAAGTCACCTCAGACTAATAAGCAAAAGCTTCATATTATTAATCCTAGGAAACAAAGTAGGATGACACAGGTGGGATTCGAACCCACGCCCCCGAAGAGACTGGTGCCTTAAACCAGCGCCATAGACCACTCGGCCACTCTACCTGGAAACAAAAGTCACCTCAGACTAATAAGCAAAAGCTTCATATTATTAATCTTAGGAAACAAAGTAGGCTGACAGAGGTGGGATTCGAACCCACGCCCCCGAAGAGACTGGTGCCTTAAAACAGCGCCATAGACCAATCGGCCACTTTACCTGGAAACGAAAGTCACCTCAGACTAATAAGCAAAAGCTTCATATTATTAATCCTAGGAAACAAAGTAGGCTGACATAGGTAAGATTCGAACCCACGCCCCCGAAGAGACTGGTGCCTTAAACCAGCGCCATAGACCAATCGGCCACTTTACCTGAAAAAAAAAGACACCTCAGACTAATAAGCAAAAGCTTCATTTTATTAATCCTAGAAAACGAAGTAGGCTTATAGATGTGGGATGCGAACCCACGCCGCGAAGGGAATAATGCCTTAA
>NW_028324178.1:8560000-8562500 GCF_054372755.1 Phalangium opilio
AAGAGACTGGTGCCTTCAACCAGCGCCTTTGACCACTCGGCCACTCTACCTGGAAGCAAAAGTCACCTCAAATTAATAAGCAAAAGCTTCACATTATTAATCTTAGGAAACAAAGTAGGCTGATAGATGTAAGATTCGAACCCACGCAACGAAGGGAATGGTGCCTTTAACCAGCGCCTTGGACCACTTGGCCACTTTACCCGAAAGCAAAAGTAAACTCAGTCTATTTAGCAAAAGCATCATATTATTAATCGTAGAAAACAGACACTGCTGATAGAGGTGGGATTCGAACCCACGCCCTCGAAGAGACTGGTGCCTTAAACCAGCGCCTTAGACCATTCTGCCACTTTACCTGGAAACGAAAGTCACCTCAGACTAATAAGCAAAAGCTTCATATTATTAATCCTAGGAAACAAAGTAGGCTGACAGAGGTAAGATTCGAACCCTCGCCCCCGAAGAGACTGGTGCATTAAACCAGCGTCTTAGACCACTCGGCCACTCTACCTGGAAAAAAAAGACACCTCAGACTAATAAGCAAAAGCTTCATTTTATTAATCCTAGAAAACGAAGTAGGCTTATAGATGTGGGATGCGAACCCACGCCGCGAAGGGAATAATGCCTTAAACCAGCGCCTTGGACCACTTGGCCACTCTACCCGAAAGCAAAAGTAAATTCAGTCTATTTAGCAAAAGCTTCATAATATTAATCGTAGAAAACAAACTCTGCTGATAGAGGTGGGATTCGAACCCACGCCCCCGAAGAGACTGGTGCCTTAAACCAGCGCCCTAGACCACTCGGCCACTCTACCTGGAAACAAAAGACACCTCAGACTAATAAGCAAAAGCTTCATATTATTAATCCTAGAAAACAAAATAGGCTGATAGAGGTGGGATTCGAACCCACGCCCCCGAAGAGACTGGTGCCTTAAACCAGCGCCTTAGACCACTCGGCCACTCTATCTGGAAACAAAAGACACCTCAGACTAATAAGCAAAAGCTTCATATTATTAATCCTAGAAAACAAAGTAGGCTGACAGATGTGGGATTCGAACACACGCCCCCGAATAAACTGGTGCCTTAAACCAGCGCCTTAGACCACTCCACTCGGCCACTCTACCTGGAAACAAAAGTCACCTCAGACTAATAAGCAAAAGCTTCATATTATTAATCCTAGAAAACAAAATAGGCTGATAGACGTGGGATTCGAACCCACGCCCCCGAAGAGACTGGTGCCTTAAACCAGCGCCTTAGACCACTCGGCCACTCTTCCTGGAATGAAAAGTCACCTCAGACTAATAAGCAAAAGCTTCATATTATTAATCTTAGGAAAAAAAGTAGGCTGACACAGGTGGGATTCGAACCCACGCCCCCGAAGAGACTGGTGCCTTAAACCAGCGCCATAGACCACTCGGCCACTCTACCTGGAAACAAAAGTCACCTCAGACTAATAAGCAAAAGCTTCATATTATTAATCTTAGGAAACAAAGTAGGCTGACAGAGGTGGGATTCAAACCCACGCCCCCGAAGAGACTGGTGCCTTAAAACAGCGCCTAAGACCGCTCGGCCACTCAACCTGGAAACAAAAGACACCTCAGACTAATAAGCAAAAGCTTCATATTATTAATCCTAGGAAACAAAGTAGGCTGACAGAGGTGGGATTCGCACCCACTCCCCCGAAGAGACTGGTGCCTTCAACCAGCGCCTTTGACCACTCGGCCACTCTACCTGGAAGCAAAAGTCACCTCAAATTAATAAGCAAAAGCTTCACATTATTAATCTTAGGAAACAAAGTAGGCTGATAGATGTGAGATTCGAACCCACGCAACGAAGGGAATGGTGCCTTTAACCAGCGCCTTGGACCACTTGGCCACTTTACCCGAAAGCAAAAGTAAACTCAGTCTATTTAGCAAAAGCATCATATTATTAATCGTAGAAAACAGACACTGCTGATAGAGGTGGGATTCGAACCCACGCCCTCGAAGAGACTGGTGCCTTAAACCAGCGCCTTAGACCATTCTGCCACTTTACCTGGAAACGAAAGTCACCTCAGACTAATAAGCAAAAGCTTCATATTATTAATCCTAGGAAACAAAGTAGGCTGACAGAGGTAAGATTCGAACCCTCGCCCCCGAAGAGACTGGTGCATTAAACCAGCGTCTTAGACCACTCGGCCACTCTACCTGGAAAAAAAAGACACCTCAGACTAATAAGCAAAAGCTTCATTTTATTAATCCTAGAAAACGAAGTAGGCTTATAGATGTGGGATGCGAACCCACGCCGCGAAGGGAATAATGCCTTAAACCAGCGCCTTGGACCACTTGGCCACTCTACCCGAAAGCAAAAGTAAATTCAGTCTATTTAGCAAAAGCTTCATAATATTAATCGTAGAAAACAAACTCTGCTGATAGAGGTGGGATTCGAACCCACGCCCCCGAAGAGACTGGTGCCTTAAACCAGCGCCCTAGACCACTCGGCCACTCTACCTGGAAACAAAAGACACC
>NW_028324178.1:8570000-8665000 GCF_054372755.1 Phalangium opilio
GATAGATGTGAAATGCGAACCCACGCCCCGAAGGGAATGGTGCCTTAAACCAGCTTCTTGGACCACTTGGCCACTCTACCCGAAAGCAAAAGTAAACTCAGTCTATTTAGCAAAAGCATCATATTATTAATCGTAGAAAACAGACACTGCTGATAGAGGTGGGATTCGAACCCATGCCCTCGAAGAGACTGGTGCCTTAAACCAGCGCCTAAGACCATTCTGCCACTCTTCCTGGAAACAAATGTCACCTCAGACTAATAAGCAAAAGCTTCATATTATTAATCCTAGAAAACAAAATAGGCTGATAGATGTGAAATTCGAACCCACGCCCCCGAAGAGACTGGTGCCTTCAACCAGCGCCTTAGACCACTCGGCCACTCTACCTGGAAACAAAAGACACCTCAGACTAATAAGCAAAAGCTTCATATTATTAATCCTAGGAAACAAAGTAGGCTGATAGATGTGAAATGCGAACCCACACCCCGAAGGGAATGGTGCCTTAAACCAGCTTCTTGGACCACTTGGCCACTCTACACGAAAGCAAAAGTAAACTCAGTCTATTTAGCAAAAGCTTCATATTATTAGTCGTAGAAAACAAACTCTGCTGATAGAGGTGGGATTCGAACCCACGCCCCCGAAGAGACTGGTGCCTTAAACCAGCGCCTTAGACCACTCGTCCACTCTACCTGGAAACAAAAGTCACCTCAGACTAATAAGCAAAAGCTTCATATTATTAATCCTAGGAAACAAAGTAGGCTGATAGATGTGAAATGCGAACCCACGCCCCGAAGGGAATGGTGCCTTAAACCAGCTTCTTGGACCACTTGGCCACTCTACCCGAAAGCAAAAGTAAACTCAGTCTATTTAGCAAAAGCTTCATATTATTAGTCGTAGAAAACAAACTCTGCTGATAGAGGTGGGATTTGAACCCACGCCCCCGAAGAGACTGGTGCCTTAAACCAGCGCCTTAGACCATTCGGTCACTCTTCCTGGAAACAAATGTCACCTCAGACTAATAAGCAAAAGCTTCATATTATTAATCCTAGGGAACAAAGTAGGCTGATATATGTGGGATTCGAACCCACGCCCCCGAAGAGACTGGTGCCTTAAACCAGCGCCTTAGACCACTCGGCCACTCTTCCTGCAAACAAAAGACACCTTAGACTAATAAGCAAAAGCTTCATATTATTAATCCTAGAAAACAAAAAAGGCTGATAGACGTGGGATTCGAACCCACGCCCCCGAAGAAACTGGTGCCTTAAACCAGCGCCTTAGACCACTCGGCCACTCTTCCTGGAAACAAAAGTCACCTCAGACTAATAAGCAAAAGCTTCATATTATTAATCCTAGAAAACAAAATAGGCTGATAGTCGTGGGATTCGAGCCCACGCCCCCGAAGAGACTGGTGCCATAAACCAGCGCCTTAGACCACTCGACAACTCTACCTGGAAACAAAAGTCACCTCAGAGTACTAAGCAAAAGCTTCATATTATTAATCCTAGAAAACAAAATAGGCTGATAGACGTGGGATTCGAACCCACGCCCCCGAAGAGACTGGTGCCTTAAACCAGCGCCTTAGACCACTCGGCCACTCTTCCTGGAAACAAAAGTCACCTCAGACTAATATGCAAAAGCTTCATATTATTAATCCTAGGAAACAGAGTAGGCTGATAGATGTGGGATTCGAACCCACGCCCCCGAAGAGACTGGTGCCTTAAACCAGCGCCTTAGACCACTCGGCCACTCTTCCTGGAAACAAAAGACACCTTAGACTAATAAGCAAAAGCTTCATATTATTAATCCTAGAAAATAAAGTAGGCTTATAGATGTGGGATGCGAACCCACGCCCCGAAGGGAATAGAGCCTTAAACCAGCGCCTTAGACCACTCGGCCACTCTACCTGGAAACAAAAGCCACCTCAGACTAATCAGCAAAAGCTTCATATTATTAATCCTAGAAAACGAAGTAGGCTGATAGATGTGGGATGCGAACCCATGCCCCGAAGGGAATAGTGCCTTAAACCAGCTTCTTGGACCACTTGGCCACTCTACCCGAAAGCAAAAGAAAACTCAGTCTATTTAGCAAAAGCTTCATATTATTAATCGTAGAAAACAAACTCTGCTGATAGAGGTGGGATTCGAACCCACGCCCCCAAAGAGACTGGTGCCTTAAACCAGCGCCTTAGGCCACTCGGCCACTCTATCTGGAAACAAAAGTCACCTCAGACTAATAAGGAAAAGCTTCATATTATTAATATTAGGAAACAAAGTAGGCTGACAGAGGTGGGATTCGAACCCACGTCCCCGAAGAGACTGGTGCCTTAAAACAGCGCCTAAGACCACTCGGCCACTCTACCTGGAAACAAAAGACACCTCAGACTAATAAGCAAAAGCTTCATATTATTAATCCTAGGAAACAAAGTAGGCTGATAGATGTGAAATGCGAACCCACGCCCCGAAGGGAATGGTGCCTTAAACCAGCTTCTTGGACCACTTGGCCACTCTACCCGAAAGCAAAAGTAAACTCAGTCTATTTAGCAAAAGCTTCATATTATTAGTCGTAGAAAACAAACTCTGCTGATAGAGGTGGGATTCGAACCCACGCCCCCGAAGAGACTGGTGCCTTAAACCAGCGCCTTAGACCACTCTTCCACTCTACCTGGAAACAAAAGTCACCTCAGACTAATAAGCAAAAGCTTCATATTATTAATCCTAGGAAACAAAGTAGGCTGATAGATGTGAAATGCGAACCCACGCCCCGAAGGGAATGGTGCCTTAAACCAGCTTCTTGGACCACTTGGCCACTCTACCCGAAAGCAAAAGTAAACTCAGTCTATTTAGCAAAAGCTTCATATTATTAGTCGTAGAAAACAAACTCTGCTGATAGAGGTGGGATTTGAACCCACGCCCCCGAAGAGACTGGTGCCTTAAACCAGCGCCTTAGACCATTCGGTCACTCTTCCTGGAAACAAATGTCACCTCAGACTAATAAGCAAAAGCTTCATATTATTAATCCTAGGAAACAAAGTAGGCTGATATATGTGGGATTCGAACCCACGCCCCCGAAGAGACTGGTGCCTTAAACCAGCGCCTTAGACCACTCGGCCACTCTTCCTGCAAACAAAAGACACCTTAGACTAATAAGCAAAAGCTTCATATTATTAATCCTAGAAAACAAAATAGGCTGATAGACGTGGGATTCGAACCCACGCCCCCGAAGAAACTGGTGCCTTAAACCAGCGCCTTAGACCACTCGGCCACTCTTCCTGGAAACAAAAGTCACCTCAGACTAATAAGCAAAAGCTTCATATTATTAATCCTAGAAAACAAAATAGGCTGATAGATGTGGGATTCGAGCCCACGCCCCCGAAGAGACTGGTGCCATAAACCAGCGCCTTAGACCACTCGACAACTCTACCTGGAAACAAAAGTCACCTCAGAGTACTAAGCAAAAGCTTCATATTATTAATCCTAGAAAACAAAATAGGCTGATAGACGTGGGATTCGAACCCACGCCCCCGAAGAGACTGGTGCCTTAAACCAGCGCCTTAGACCACTCGGCCACTCTTCCTGGAAACAAAAGTCACCTCAGACTAATATGCAAAAGCTTCATATTATTAATCCTAGGAAACAGAGTAGGCTGATAGATGTGGGATTCGAACCCACGCCCCCGAAGAGACTGGTGCCTTAAACCAGCGCCTTAGACCACTCGGCCACTCTTCCTGGAAACAAAAGACACCTTAGACTAATAAGCAAAAGCTTCATATTATTAATCCTAGAAAACAAAGTAGGCTTATAGATGTGGGATGCGAACCCACGCCCCGAAGGGAATAGAGCCTTAAACCAGCGCCTTAGACCACTCGGCCACTCTACCTGGAAACAAAAGCCACCTCAGACTAATCAGCAAAAGCTTCATATTATTAATCCTAGAAAACGAAGTAGGCTGATAGATGTGGGATGCGAACCCATGCCCCGAAGGGAATAGTGCCTTAAACCAGCTTCTTGGACCACTTGGCCACTCTACCCGAAAGCAAAAGAAAACTCAGTCTATTTAGCAAAAGCTTCATATTATTAATCGTAGAAAACAAACTCTGCTGATAGAGGTGGGATTCGAACCCACGCCCCCAAAGAGACTGGTGCCTTAAACCAGCGCCTTAGGCCACTCGGCCACTCTATCTGGAAACAAAAGTCACCTCAGACTAATAAGGAAAAGCTTCATATTATTAATATTAGGAAACAAAGTAGGCTGACAGAGGTGGGATTCGAACCCACGTCCCCGAAGAGACTGGTGCCTTAAAACAGCGCCTAAGACCACTCGGCCACTCTACCTGGAAACAAGAGACACCTCAGACTAATAAGCAAAAGCTTCATATTATTAATCCTAGGAAACAAAGTAGGCTGATAGATGTGAAATGCGAACCCACGCCCCGAAGGGAATGGTGCCTTAAACCAGCTTCTTGGACCACTTGGCCACTCTACCCGAAAGCAAAAGTAAACTCAGTCTATTTAGCAAAAGCTTCATATTATTAGTCGTAGAAAACAAACTCTGCTGATAGAGGTGGGATTCGAACCCACGCCCCCGAAGAGACTGGTGCCTTAAACCAGCGCCTTAGACCACTCTTCCACTCTACCTGGAAACAAAAGTCACCTCAGACTAATAAGCAAAAGCTTCATATTATTAATCCTAGGAAACAAAGTAGGCTGATAGATGTGAAATGCGAACCCACGCCCCGAAGGGAATGGTGCCTTAAACCAGCTTCTTGGACCACTTGGCCACTCTACCCGAAAGCAAAAGTAAACTCAGTCTATTTAGCAAAAGCTTCATATTATTAGTCGTAGAAAACAAACTCTGCTGATAGAGGTGGGATTTGAACCCACGCCCCCGAAGAGACTGGTGCCTTAAACCAGCGCCTTAGACCATTCGGTCACTCTTCCTGGAAACAAATGTCACCTCAGACTAATAAGCAAAAGCTTCATATTATTAATCCTAGGAAACAAAGTAGGCTGATATATGTGGGATTCGAACCCACGCCCCCGAAGAGACTGGTGCCTTAAACCAGCGCCTTAGACCACTCGGCCACTCTTCCTGCAAACAAAAGACACCTTAGACTAATAAGCAAAAGCTTCATATTATTAATCCTAGAAAACAAAATAGGCTGATAGACGTGGGATTCGAACCCACGCCCCCGAAGAAACTGGTGCCTTAAACCAGCGCCTTAGACCACTCGGCCACTCTTCCTGGAAACAAAAGTCACCTCAGACTAATAAGCAAAAGCTTCATATTATTAATCCTAGAAAACAAAATAGGCTGATAGACGTGGGATTCGAGCCCACGCCCCCGAAGAGACTGGTGCCATAAACCAGCGCCTTAGACCACTCGACAACTCTACCTGGAAACAAAAGTCACCTCAGAGTACTAAGCAAAAGCTTCATATTATTAATCATAGAAAACAAAATAGGCTGATAGACGTGGGATTCGAACCCACGCCCCCGAAGAGACTGGTGCCTTAAACCAGCGCCTTAGACCACTCGGCCACTCTTCCTGGAAACAAAAGACACCTTAGACTAATAAGCAAAAGCTTCATATTATTAATCCTAGAAAACAAAGTAGGCTTATAGATGTGGGATGCGAACCCACGCCCCGAAGGGAATAGAGCCTTAAACCAGCGCCTTAGACCACTCGGCCACTCTACCTGGAAACAAAAGCCACCTCAGACTAATCAGCAAAAGCTTCATATTATTAATCCTAGAAAACGAAGTAGGCTGATAGATGTGGGATGCGAACCCATGCCCCGAAGGGAATAGTGCCTTAAACCAGCTTCTTGGACCACTTGGCCACTCTACCCGAAAGCAAAAGAAAACTCAGTCTATTTAGCAAAAGCTTCATATTATTAATCGTAGAAAACAAACTCTGCTGATAGAGGTGGGATTCGAACCCACGCCCCCAAAGAGACTGGTGCCTTAAACCAGCGCCTTAGACCACTCGGCCACTCTATCTGGAAACAAAAGTCACCTCAGACTAATAAGGAAAAGCTTCATATTATTAATATTAGGAAACAAAGTAGGCTGACAGAGGTGGGATTCGAACCCACGTCCCCGAAGAGACTGGTGCCTTAAAACAGCGCCTAAGACCACTCGGCCACTCTACCTGGAAACAAAAGACACCTCAGACTAATAAGCAAAAGCTTCATATTATTAATCCTAGAAAACAAAACAGGCTGATAGATGTGGGATTCAAACCCACGCCCCCGAAGAGACTGGTGCCTTAAAACAGCGCCTAAGACCACTCGGCCACTCTACCTGGAAACAAAAGACACCTCAGACTAATAAGCAAAAGCTTCATATTATTAATCCTAGAAAACAAAACAGGCTGATAGATGTGGGATTCAAACCCACGCCCCGAAGGGAATGGTGCCTTTAACCAGCGCCTTGGACCACTTGGCCACTCTACCCGAAAGCAAAAGTAAACTCAGTCTATTTAGCAAAAGCATCATATTATTAATCGCAGAAAACAAACTCTGCTGATAGAGGTGGGACTCGAACCCACGCCCCCGAAGAGACTGTTGCCTTAAACCAGCGCCTTAGACCACTTGGCCACTCTACCTGGAAACATAAGTCACCTCAGACTAATAAGCAAAAGCTTCATATTTATATCTTAGGAAACAAAGTAGGCTGACAGAGGTAGGATTCGAACCCACGCCCCCGAAGAGACTGGTGCCTTAAACCAGCGCCTTAGACCACTCGGCCACTCTAACTGGAAACAAAAGACACCTTAGACTAAAAAGCAAAAGCTTTATATTATTGATCCTAGAAAACAAAGTAGGCTGATAGATGTGGGATGCGAACCCACGCCCCGAAGGGAATAGTGCCTTAAACCAGCGCCTTGGACCACTTGGCCACTCTACCCGAAAGCAAAAGTAAACTCAGTCTATTTAGCAAAAGCTTCATATTATTAATCGTAGAAAACAAACTCTTCTGATAGATGTGGGATTCGAACCCACGCCCCCGAAGAGACTGGTGCCTTAAACCAGCGCCTTAGACCACTTGGCCACTCTACCTGGAAACAAAAGTCTCCTCAGACTTATAAGCAAAAGCTTCATATTATTAATCTTAGGAAACAAAGTAGGCTGACAGAGATGGGATTTGAGCCCACGCCGCCGAATAGACTGGTGCCTTGAACCAGCGCCTTAGACCACTCGGCCACTCTACCTGGAAACAAAAGACACCTCAGACTAATAAGCAAAAGCTTCATATTATTAATCTTAGGAAAAAAAGTAGGCTGATAGATGTGGGATTCAAACCCACGCCCCCAAAGAGACTGGTGCCTTAAACCAGCGCCTTAGACCACTCGGCCACTCTACCTGGAAACAAAAGTCACCACAGACTAATAAGCAAAAGCTTCATATTATTAATATTAGGAAACAAAGTAGGCTGACAGAGGTGGGATTCGAACCCACGCCCCCGAAGAGACTGGTGCCTTAAAACAGCGCCTAAGACCACTCGGCCACTCTACCTGGAAACAAAAGACACCTCAGACTAATAAGCAAAAGCTTCATATTATTAATCCTAGAAAACAAAACAGGCTGATAGATGTGGGATTCAAACCCATGCCCCCGAAGAGACTGGTGCCTTAAAACAGCGCCTAAGACCACTCGGCCACTCTACCTGGAAACAAAAGACAACTCAGACTAATAAGCAAAAGCTTCATATTATTAATCCTAGAAAACAAAACAGGCTGATAGATGTGGGATTCAAACCCACGCCCCGAAGGGAATGGTGCCTTTAACCAGCGCCTTGGACCACTTGGCCACTCTACCCGAAAGCAAAAGTAAACTCAGTCTATTTAGCAAAAGCATCATATTATTAATCGCAGAAAACAAACTCTGCTGATAGAGGTGGGACTCGAACCCACGCCCCCGAAGAGACTGGTGCCTTAAACCAGCGCCTTAGACCACTTGGCCACTCTACCTGGAAACATAAGTCACCTCAGACTAATAAGCAAAAGCTTCATATTTATATCTTAGGAAACAAAGTAGGCTGACAGAGGTAGGATTCGAACCCACGCCCCCGAAGAGACTGGTGCCTTAAACCAGCGCCTTAGACCACTCGGCCACTCTACCTGGAAACAAAAGACACCTTAGACTAAAAAGCAAAAGCTTTATATTATTAATCCTAGAAAACAATGTAGGCTGATAGATGTGGGATGCGAACCCACGCCCCGAAGGGAATAGTGCCTTAAACCAGCGCCTTGGACCACTTGGCCACTCTACCCGAAAGCAAAAGTAAACTCAGTCTATTTAGCAAAAGCTTTTATTATTAATCGTAGAAAACAAACTCTTCTGATAGATGTGGGATTCGAACCCACGCCCCCGAAGAGACTGGTGCCTTAAACCAGCGCCTTAGACCACTTGGCCACTCTACCTGGAAACAAAAGTCTCCTCAGACTTATAAGCAAAAGCTTCATATTATTAATCTTAGGAAACAAAGTAGGCTGACAGAGATGGGATTTGAGCCCACGCCGCCGAATAGACTGGTGCCTTGAACCAGCGCCTTAGACCACTCGGCCACTCTACCTGGAAACAAAAGACACCTCAGACTAATAAGCAAAAGCTTCATATTATTAATCTTAGGAAAAAAAGTAGGCTGATAGATGTGGGATTCAAACCCACGCCCCCAAAGAGACTGGTGCCTTAAACCAGCGCCTTAGACCACTCGGCCACTCTACCTGGAAACAAAAGTCACCACAGACTAATAAGCAAAAGCTTCATATTATTAATATTAGGAAACAAAGTAGGCTGACAGAGGTGGGATTCGAACCCACGCCCCCGAAGAGACTGGTGCCTTGAAACAGCGCCTAAGACCACTCGGCCACTCTACCTGGAAACAAAAGACACCTCAGACTAATAAGCAAAAGCTTCATATTATTAATCCTAGAAAACAAAACAGGCTGATAGATGTGGGATTCAAACCCACGCCCCCGAAGAGACTGGTGCCTTAAAACAGCGCCTAAGACCACTCGGCCACTCTACCTGGAAAGAAAAGACAACTCAGACTAATAAGCAAAAGCTTCATATTATTAATCCTAGAAAACAAAACAGGCTGATAGATGTGGGATTCAAACCCACGCCCCGAAGGGAATGGTGCCTTTAACCAGCGCCTTGGACCACTTGGCCACTCTACCCGAAAGCAAAAGTAAACTCAGTCTATTTAGCAAAAGCATCATATTATTAATCGCAGAAAACAAACTCTGCTGATAGAGGTGGGACTCGAACCCACGCCCCCGAAGAGACTGGTGCCTTAAACCAGCGCCTTAGACCACTTGGCCACTCTACCTGGAAACAAAAGTCACCTCAGACTAATAAGCAAAAGCTTCATATTTATATCTTAGGAAACAAAGTAGGCTGACAGAGGTAGGATTCGAACCCACGCCCCCGAAGAGACTGGTGCCTTAAACCAGCGCCTTAGACCACTCGGCCACTCTACCTGGAAACAAAAGACACCTTAGACTAATAAGCAAAAGCTTTATATTATTAATCCTAGAAAACAAAGTAGGCTGATAGATGTGGGATGCGAACCCACGCCCCGAAGGGAATAGTGCCTTAAACTAGCGCCTTGGACCACTTGGCCACTCTACCCGAAAGCAAAAGTAAACTCAGTCTATTTAGCAAAAGCTTCATATTATTAATCGTAGAAAACAAACTCTTCTGATAGATGTGGGATTCGAACCCACGCCCCCGAAGAGACTGGTGCCTTAAACCAGCGCCTTATACCACTTGGCCACTCTACCTGGAAACAAAAGTCTCCTCAGACTTATAAGCAAAAGCTTCATATTATTAATCTTAGGAAACAAAGTAGGCTGACAGAGATGGGATTTGAGCCCACGCCGCCGAATAGACTGGTGCCTTGAACCAGCGCCTTAGACCACTCGGCCACTCTACCTGGAAACAAAAGACACCTCAGACTAATAAGCAAAAGCTTCATATTATTAATCCTAGAAAACAAAACAGGCTGATAGATGTGGGATTCAAACCCACGCCCCCGAAGAGACTGGTGCCTTAAAACAGCGCCTAAGACCACTCGGCCACTCTACCTGGAAACAAAAGACAACTCAGACTAATAAGCAAAAGCTTCATATTATTAATCCTAGAAAACAAAACAGGCTGATAGATGTGGGATTCAAACCCACGCCCCGAAGGGAATGGTGCCTTTAACCAGCGCCTTGGACCACTTGGCCACTCTACCCGAAAGCAAAAGTAAACTCAGTCTATTTAGCAAAAGCATCATATTATTAATCGCAGAAAACAAACTCTGCTGATAGAGGTGGGACTCGAACCCACGCCCCCGAAGAGACTGGTGCCTTAAACCAGCGCCTTAGACCACTTGGCCACTCTACCTGGAAACAAAAGTCACCTCAGACTAATAAGCAAAAGCTTCATATTTATATCTTAGGAAACAAAGTAGGCTGACAGAGGTAGGATTCGAACCCACGCCCCCGAAGAGACTGGTGCCTTAAACCAGCGCCTTAGACCACTCGGCCACTCTACCTGGAAACAAAAGACACCTTAGACTAATAAGCAAAAGCTTTATATTATTAATCCTAGAAAACAAAGTAGGCTGATAGAAGTGGGATGCGAACCCACGCCCCGAAGGGAATAGTGCCTTAAACCAGCGCCTTGGACCACTTGGCCACTCTACCCGAAAGCAAAAGTAAACTCAGTCTATTTAGCAAAAGCTTCATATTATTAATCGTAGAAAACAAACTCTTCTGATAGATGTGGGATTCGAACCCACGACCCCGAAGAGACTGGTGCCTTAAACCAGCGCCTTATACCACTTGGCCACTCTACCTGGAAACAAAAGTCTCCTCAGACTTATAAGCAAAAGCTTCATATTATTAATCTTAGGAAACAAAGTAGGCTGACAGAGATGGGATTTGAGCCCACGCCGCCGAATAGACTGGTGCCTTGAACCAGCGCCTTAGACCACTCGGCCACTCTACCTGGAAACAAAAGACACCTCAGACTAATAAGCAAAAGCTTCATATTATTAATCTTAGGAAAAAAAGTAGGCTGATAGATGTGGGATTCAAACCCACGCCCCCAAAGAGACTGGTGCCTTAAACCAGCGCCTTAGACCACTCGGCCACTCTACCTGGAAACAAAAGTCACCACAGACTAATAAGCAAAAGCTTCATATTATTAATATTAGGAAACAAAGTAGGCTGACAGAGGTGGGATTCGAACCCACGCCCCCGAAGAGACTGGTGCCTTAAAACAGCGCCTAAGACCACTCGGCCACTCTACCTGGAAACAAAAGACACCTCAGACTAATAAGCAAAAGCTTCATATTATTAATCCTAGAAAACAAAACAGGCTGATAGATGTGGGATTCAAACCCACGCCCCGAAGGGAATGGTGCCTTTAACCAGCGCCTTGGACCACTTGGCCACTCTACCCGAAAGCAAAAGTAAACTCAGTCTATTTAGCAAAAGCATCATATTATTAATCGCAGAAAACAAACTCTGCTGATAGAGGTGGGACTCGAACCCACGCCCCCGAAGAGACTGGTGCCTTAAACCAGCGCCTTAGACCACTTGGCCACTCTACCTGGAAACATAAGTCACCTCAGACTAATAAGCAAAAGCTTCATATTTATATCTTAGGAAACAAAGTAGGCTGACAGAGGTAGGATTCGAACCCACGCCCCCGAAGAGACTGGTGCCTTAAACCAGCGCCTTAGACCACTCGGCCACTCTACCTGGAAACAAAAGACACCTTAGACTAAAATGCAAAAGCTTTATATTATTAATCCTAGAAAACAATGTAGGCTGATAGATGTGGGATGCGAACCCACGCCCCGAAGGGAATAGTGCCTTAAACCAGCGCCTTGGACCACTTGGCCACTCTACCCGAAAGCAAAAGTAAACTCAGTCTATTTAGCAAAAGCTTCATATTATTAATCGTAGAAAACAAACTCTTCTGATAGATGTGGGATTCGAACCCACGCCCCCGAAGAGACTGGTGCCTTAAACCAGCGCCTTAGACCACTTGGCCACTCTACCTGGAAACAAAAGTCTCCTCAGACTTATAAGCAAAAGCTTCATATTATTAATCTTAGGAAACAAAGTAGGCTGACAGAGATGGGATTTGAGCCCACGCCGCCGAATAGACTGGTGCCTTGAACCAGCGCCTTAGACCACTCGGCCACTCTACCTGGAAACAAAAGACACCTCAGACTAATAAGCAAAAGCTTCATATTATTAATCTTAGGAAAAAAAGTAGGCTGATAGATGTGGGATTCAAACCCACGCCCCCAAAGAGACTGGTGCCTTAAACCAGCGCCTTAGACCACTCGGCCACTCTACCTGGAAACAAAAGTCACCACAGACTAATAAGCAAAAGCTTCATATTATTAATATTAGGAAACAAAGTAGGCTGACAGAGGTGGGATTCGAACCCACGCCCCCGAAGAGACTGGTGCCTTAAAACAGCGCCTAAGACCACTCGGCCACTCTACCTGGAAACAAAAGACACCTCAGACTAATAAGCAAAAGCTTCATATTATTAATCCTAGAAAACAAAACAGGCTGATAGATGTGGGATTCAAACCCACGCCCCCGAAGAGACTGGTGCCTTAAAACAGCGCCTAAGACCACTCGGCCACTCTACCTGGAAACAAAAGACAACTCAGACTAATAAGCAAAAGCTTCATATTATTAATCCTAGGAAACAAAGTAGGCTGACAGAGATGGGATTTGAGCCCACGCCGCCGAATAGACTGGTGCCTTGAACCAGCGCCTTAGACCACTCGGCCACTCTACCTGGAAACAAAAGACACCTCAGACTAATAAGCAAAAGCTTCATATTATTAATCTTAGGAAAAAAAGTAGGCTGATAGATGTGGGATTCAAACCCACGCCCCCAAAGAGACTGGTGCCTTAAACCAGCGCCTTAGACCACTCGGCCACTCTACCTGGAAACAAAAGTCACCACAGACTAATAAGCAAAAGCTTCATATTATTAATATTAGGAAACAAAGTAGGCTGACAGAGGTGGGATTCGAACCCACGCCCCCGAAGAGACTGGTGCCTTGAAACAGCGCCTAAGACCACTCGGCCACTCTACCTGGAAACAAAAGACACCTCAGACTAATAAGCAAAAGCTTCATATTATTAATCCTAGAAAACAAAACAGGCTGATAGATGTGGGATTCAAACCCACGCCCCCGAAGAGACTGGTGCCTTAAAACAGCGCCTAAGACCACTCGGCCACTCTACCTGGAAAGAAAAGACAACTCAGACTAATAAGCAAAAGCTTCATATTATTAATCCTAGAAAACAAAACAGGCTGATAGATGTGGGATTCAAACCCACGCCCCGAAGGGAATGGTGCCTTTAACCAGCGCCTTGGACCACTTGGCCACTCTACCCGAAAGCAAAAGTAAACTCAGTCTATTTAGCAAAAGCATCATATTATTAATCGCAGAAAACAAACTCTGCTGATAGAGGTGGGACTCGAACCCACGCCCCCGAAGAGACTGGTGCCTTAAACCAGCGCCTTAGACCACTTGGCCACTCTACCTGGAAACAAAAGTCACCTCAGACTAATAAGCAAAAGCTTCATATTTATATCTTAGGAAACAAAGTAGGCTGACAGAGGTAGGATTCGAACCCACGCCCCCGAAGAGACTGGTGCCTTAAACCAGCGCCTTAGACCACTCGGCCACTCTACCTGGAAACAAAAGACACCTTAGACTAATAAGCAAAAGCTTTATATTATTAATCCTAGAAAACAAAGTAGGCTGATAGATGTGGGATGCGAACCCACGCCCCGAAGGGAATAGTGCCTTAAACTAGCGCCTTGGACAACTTGGCCACTCTACCCGAAAGCAAAAGTAAACTCAGTCTATTTAGCAAAAGCTTCATATTATTAATCGTAGAAAACAAACTCTTCTGATAGATGTGGGATTCGAACCCACGCCCCCGAAGAGACTGGTGCCTTAAACCAGCGCCTTATACCACTTGGCCACTCTACCTGGAAACAAAAGTCTCCTCAGACTTATAAGCAAAAGCTTCATATTATTAATCTTAGGAAACAAAGTAGGCTGACAGAGATGGGATTTGAGCCCACGCCGCCGAATAGACTGGTGCCTTGAACCAGCGCCTTAGACCACTCGGCCACTCTACCTGGAAACAAAAGACACCTCAGACTAATAAGCAAAAGCTTCATATTATTAATCCTAGAAAACAAAACAGGCTGATAGATGTGGGATTCAAACCCACGCCCCCGAAGAGACTGGTGCCTTAAAACAGCGCCTAAGACCACTCGGCCACTCTACCTGGAAACAAAAGACAACTCAGACTAATAAGCAAAAGCTTCATATTATTAATCCTAGAAAACAAAACAGGCTGATAGATGTGGGATTCAAACCCACGCCCCGAAGGGAATGGTGCCTTTAACCAGCGCCTTGGACCACTTGGCCACTCTACCCGAAAGCAAAAGTAAACTCAGTCTATTTAGCAAAAGCATCATATTATTAATCGCAGAAAACAAACTCTGCTGATAGAGGTGGGACTCGAACCCACGCCCCCGAAGAGACTGGTGCCTTAAACCAGCGCCTTAGACCACTTGGCCACTCTACCTGGAAACAAAAGTCACCTCAGACTAATAAGCAAAAGCTTCATATTTATATCTTAGGAAACAAAGTAGGCTGACAGAGGTAGGATTCGAACCCACGCCCCCGAAGAGACTGGTGCCTTAAACCAGCGCCTTAGACCACTCGGCCACTCTACCTGGAAACAAAAGACACCTTAGACTAATAAGCAAAAGCTTTATATTATTAATCCTAGAAAACAAAGTAGGCTGATAGATGTGGGATGCGAACCCACGCCCCGAAGGGAATAGTGCCTTAAACCAGCGCCTTGGACCACTTGGCCACTCTACCCGAAAGCAAAAGTAAACTCAGTCTATTTAGCAAAAGCTTCATATTATTAATCGTAGAAAACAAACTCTTCTGATAGATGTGGGATTCGAACCCACGACCCCGAAGAGACTGGTGCCTTAAACCAGCGCCTTATACCACTTGGCCACTCTACCTGGAAACAAAAGTCTCCTCAGACTTATAAGCAAAAGCTTCATATTATTAATCTTAGGAAACAAAGTAGGCTGACAGAGATGGGATTTGAGCCCACGCCGCCGAATAGACTGGTGCCTTGAACCAGCGCCTTAGACCACTCGGCCACTCTACCTGGAAACAAAAGACACCTCAGACTAATAAGCAAAAGCTTCATATTATTAATCTTAGGAAAAAAAGTAGGCTGATAGATGTGGGATTCAAACCCACGCCCCCAAAGAGACTGGTGCCTTAAACCAGCGCCTTAGACCACTCGGCCACTCTACCTGGAAACAAAAGTCACCACAGACTAATAAGCAAAAGCTTCATATTATTAATATTAGGAAACAAAGTAGGCTGACAGAGGTGGGATTCGAACCCACGCCCCCGAAGAGACTGGTGCCTTAAAACAGCGCCTAAGACCACTCGGCCACTCTACCTGGAAACAAAAGACACCTCAGACTAATAAGCAAAAGCTTCATATTATTAATCCTAGAAAACAAAACAGGCTGATAGATGTGGGATTCAAACCCACGCCCCGAAGGGAATGGTGCCTTTAACCAGCGCATTGGACCACTTGGCCACTCTACCCGAAAGCAAAAGTAAACTCAGTCTATTTAGCAAAAGCATCATATTATTAATCGCAGAAAACAAACTCTGCTGATAGAGGTGGGACTCGAACCCACGCCCCCGAAGAGACTGGTGCCTTAAACCAGCGCCTTAGACCACTTGGCCACTCTACCTGGAAACATAAGTCACCTCAGACTAATAAGCAAAAGCTTCATATTTATATCTTAGGAAACAAAGTAGGCTGACAGAGGTAGGATTCGAACCCACGCCCCCGAAGAGACTGGTGCCTTAAACCAGCGCCTTAGACCACTCGGCCACTCTACCTGGAAACAAAAACCACCTTAGACTAAAAAGCAAAAGCTTTATATTATTAATCCTAGAAAACAATGTAGGCTGATAGATGTGGGATGCGAACCCACGCCCCGAAGGGAATAGTACCTTAAACCAGCGCCTTGGACCACTTGGCCACTCTACCCGAAAGCAAAAGTAAACTCAGTCTATTTAGCAAAAGCTTCATATTATTAATCGTAGAAAACAAACTCTTCTGATAGATGTGGGATTCGAACCCACGCCCCCGAAGAGACTGGTGCCTTAAACCAGCGCCTTAGACCACTTGGCCACTCTACCTGGAAACAAAAGTCTCCTCAGACTTATAAGCAAAAGCTTCATATTATTAATCTTAGGAAACAAAGTAGGCTGACAGAGATGGGATTTGAGCCCACGCCGCCGAATAGACTGGTGCCTTGAACCAGCGCCTTAGACCACTCGGCCACTCTACCTGGAAACAAAAGACACCTCAGACTAATAAGCAAAAGCTTCATATTATTAATCTTAGGAAAAAAAGTAGGCT
The DNA here is from genome assembly GCF_054372755.1 of Phalangium opilio. Taxonomy (NCBI): domain Eukaryota; kingdom Metazoa; phylum Arthropoda; class Arachnida; order Opiliones; family Phalangiidae; genus Phalangium; species Phalangium opilio. The sequence goes on from NW_028324178.1 coordinate 8,586,531, forward strand.
GATAGATGTGGGATTCAAACCCACGCCCCCAAAGAGACTGGTGCCTTAAACCAGCGCCTTAGACCACTCGGCCACTCTACCTGGAAACAAAAGTCACCACAGACTAATAAGCAAAAGCTTCATATTATTAATATTAGGAAACAAAGTAGGCTGACAGAGGTGGGATTCGAACCCACGCCCCCGAAGAGACTGGTGCCTTAAAACAGCGCCTAAGACCACTCGGCCACTCTACCTGGAAACAAAAGACAACTCAGACTAATAAGCAAAAGCTTCATATTATTAATCCTAGGAAACAAAGTAGGCTGACAGAGATGGGATTTGAGCCCACGCCGCCGAATAGACTGGTGCCTTGAACCAGCGCCTTAGACCACTCGGCCACTCTACCTGGAAACAAAAGACACCTCAGACTAATAAGCAAAAGCTTCATATTATTAATCTTAGGAAAAAAAGTAGGCTGATAGATGTGGGATTCAAACCCACGCCCCCAAAGAGACTGGTGCCTTAAACCAGCGCCTTAGACCACTCGGCCACTCTACCAGGAAACAAAAGTCACCTCAGACTAATAAGCAAAAGCTTCATATTATTAATATTAGGAAACAAAGTAGGCTGACAGAGGTGGGATTCGAACCCACAACCCCGAAGAGACTGGTGCCTTAAAACAGCGCCTAAGACCACTCGGCCACTCTACCTGGAAACGAAAGACACCTCAGACTAATAAGCAAAAGCTTCATATTATTAATCCTAGAAAACAAAACAGGCTGATAGATGTGGGATTCAAACCCACGCCCCGAAGGGAATGGTGCCTTTAACCAGCGCCTTGGACCACTTGGCCACTCTACCCGAAAGCAAAAGTAAACTCAGTCTATTTAGCAAAAGCATCATATTATTAATCGCAGAAAACAAACTCTGCTGATAGAGGTGGGACTCGAACCCACGCCCCCGAAGAGACTGGTGCCTTCAACCAGCACCTTAGACCACTCGGCCACTCTACCTGGAAACAAAAGACACCTCAGACTAATAAGCAAAAGCTTCATATTATTAATCCTAGGAAACAAAGTAGGCTGATAGATGTGAAATGCGAACCCACGCCCCGAAGGGAATGGTGCCTTAAACCAGCTTCTTGGACCACTTGGCCACTCTACCCGAAAGCAAAAGTAAACTCAGTCTATTTAGCAAAAGCTTCATATTATTAGTCGTAGATAACAAACTCTGCTGATAGAGGTGGGATTTGAACCCACGCCCCCGAAGAGACTGGTGCCTTAAACCAGCGCCTTAGACCATTCGGTCACTCTTCCTGGAAACAAATGTCACCTCAGACTAATAAGCAAAAGCTTCATATTATTAATCCTAGGAAACAAAGTAGGCTGATAGATGTGGGATTCGAACCCACGCCCCCGAAGAGACTGGTGCCTTAAACCAGCGCCTTAGACCACTCGGCCACTCTTCCTGGAAACAAAAGACACCTTAGACTAATAAGCAAAAGCTTCATATTATTAATCCTAGAAAACAAAGTAGGCCTATAGATGTGGGATGCGAACCCACGCCCCGAAGAGAATAGAGCCTTAAACCAGCGCCTTAGACCACTCGGCCACTCTACCTGAAAACAAAAGCCACCTCAGACTAATAAGCAAAAGCTTCATATTATTAATCCTAGAAAACAAATAGGCTGATAGATGTGGGATGCGAACCCACGCCCCGAAGGGAATAGTGCCTTAAACCAGCTTCTTGGACCACTTGGCCACTCTACCCGAAAGCAAAAGTAAACTCAGTCTATTTAGCAAAAGCTTCATATTATTAATCGTAGGAAACAAACTCTGCTGATAGAGGTGGGATTTGAACCCACGCCCCCGAAGAGACTGGTGCCTTAAACCAGCGCCTTAGACCACTCGGCCACTCTACCTGGAAACAAAAGTCACCTCAGACTAATAAGCAAAAGCTTCATATTTATATCTTAGGAAACAAAGTAGGTTGACAGAGGTAGGATTCGAACCCACGCCCCCGAAGAGACTTGTGCCTTAAACCAGCGTCTTAGACCACTCGGCCACTCTACCTGGAAACAATAGACACCTTAGACTAATAAGCAAAAGCTTTATATTATTAATCCTAGAAAACAAAGTAGGCTGATAGATGTGGGATGCGAACCCACGCCCCGAAGGGAATAGTGCCTTAAACCAGCGCCTTGGACCACTTGGCCACTCTACCCGAAAGCAAAAGTGAACTCAGTCTATTTAGCAAAAGCTTCATATTATTAATCGTAGAAAACAAACTCTGCTGATAGAGGTGGGATTTGAACCCACGCCCCCGAAGAGACTGGTGCCTTAAACCAGCGCCTTAGACCATTCGGTCACTCTTCCTGGAAACAAATGTCACCTCAGACTAATAAGCAAAAGCTTCATATTATTAATCCTAGGAAACAAAGTAGGCTGATAGATGTGGGATTCGAACCCACGCCCCCGAAGAGACTGGTGCCTTAAACCAGCGCCTTAGACCACTCGGCCACTCTTCCTGGAAACACAAGACACCTTAGACTAATAAGCAAAAGCTTCATATTATTAATCCTAGAAAACAAAACAGGCTGATAGATGTGGGATTCAAACCCACGCCCCGAAGGGAATGGTGCCTTTAACCAGTGCCTTGGACCACTTGGCCACTCTACGCGAAAGCAAAAGTAAACTCAGTCTATTTAGCAAAAGCATCATATTATTAATCGTAGAAAACAAACTCTGCTGATAGAGGTGGGACTCGAACCCACGCCCCCGAAGAGACTGGTGCCTTCAACCAGCGCCTAAGACCACTCGGCCACTCTACCTGGAAACAAAAGACACCTCAGACTAATAAGCAAAAGCTTCATATTATTAATCTTAGGAAAAAAAAAGTAGGCTGATAGATGTGGGATGCGAACCCACGTCCCGAAGGGAATGGTGCCTTAAACCAGCGCCTTAGACCACTCGGCCACTCTACCTGGAAACAAAAGTCACCTCAGACTAATAAGCAAAAGCTTCATATTTATATCTTAGGAAACAAAGTAGGCTGACAGAGGTAGGATTCGAACCCACGCCCCCGAAGAGACTGGTGCCTTAATTTAGCGCCTTAGACCACTCGGCCACTCTACCTGGAAACAAAAGACACCTTAGACTAATAAGCAAAAGCTTCATATTATTAATCCTAGAAAACAAAGTAGGCTGATAGATGTGGGATGCGAACCCACGCCCCGAAGGGAATAGTGCCTTAAACCAGCGCCTTGGACCACTTGGCCACTCTACCCGAAAGCAAAAGTGAACTCAGTCTATTTAGCAAAAGCTTCATATTATTAATCGTAGAAAACAAACTCTTCTGATAGAGGTGGGATTCGAACCCACGCCCCCGAAGAGACTGGTGCCTTAAACCAGCGCCTTAGACCACTTGGCCACTCTACCTGGAAACAAAAGTGACCTCAGACTAATAAGCAAAAGCTTCATATTATTAATCCTAGGAAACAAAGTAGGCTGATAGAGGTGGGATTCGAACCCACGCCCCGAAGAGACTGGTACCTTAAACCAGCGTCTTAGACCACTCGGCCACACTACCTGGAAACAAAAGTCACCTCAGACTAATAAGCAGAATTTTCATATTATTAATCGTTGAAAACAAACTCTGCTGATAGAGGTGGGATTCGAACCCACGCCCCCGAAGAGACTGGTGCCTTAAACCAGAGCCTTAGACCACTCGTCCACTCTACCTGGAATTAAAAGACACCTCAGACTAATAAGCAAAAGCTTCATATTATTAATCTTAGGAAAAAAGTAGGCTGACACAGGTGGGATTCGAACCCACGCCCCCGAAGAGACTGGTGCCTTAAACCAGCGCCATAGACCACTCGGCCACTCTACCTGGAAACAAAAGTCTCCTCAGACTTATAAGCAAAAGCTTCATATTATTAATCTTAGGAAACAAAGTATGCTGACAGAGGTGGGATTCGAGCCCACGCCCCCGAATAGACTGGTGCCTTAAACCAGCGCCTTAGACCACTCGGCCACTCTACCTCAGACTAATAAGCAAAAGCTTCATATTATTAATCTTAGGAAAAAAAAAGTAGGCTGATAGATGTGGGATGCGAACCCACGTCCCGAAGGGAATGGTGCCTTAAACCCGCGCCTTAGACCACTCGGCCACTCTACCTGGAAACAAAAGTCACCTCAGACTACTAAGCAAAAGCTTCATATTATTAATAATAGAAAACAAAATAGGCTGATAGACGTGGGATTCGAACCCACGCCCCCGAAGAGACTGGTGACTTAAACCAGCGCCTTAGACCACTCGGCCACTCTACCTGGAAACAAAAGCCACCTCAGACTAATAAGCAAAAGCTTCATATTATTAATCCTAGAAAACAAAGTAGGCTGATAGATGTGGGATGCGAACCCACGCCCCGAAGGGAATAGTGCCCTAAACCAGCTTCTTGGACCACTTGGCCACTCTACCCGAAAGCAAAAGTAAACTCAGTCTAATTAGCAAAAGCTTCATATTATTAATCGTAGAAAACAAACTCTGCTGATAGAGGTGGGATTCGAACCCACGCCCCCGAAGGGAATAGAGCCTTAAACCAGCGCCTTAGACCACTCGGCCACTCTACCTGTAAACAAAAGCCACCTTAGACTAATAAGCAAAAGCTTCATATTATTAATCCTAGAAAACAAAGTAGGCTGATAGATGTAGGATGCGAACCCACGCCCCGAAGGGAATAGTGCCTTAAACCAGCTTCTTGGACCACTTGGCCACTCTGCCCGAAAGCAAAAGTTAACTCAGTCTATTTAGCAAAAGCTTCATATTATTAATCGTAGAAAACAAACTCTGCTGATAGAGGTGGGATTCGAACCCACGCCCCCAAAGAGACTGGTGCCTTAAACCAGCGCCTTAGACCACTCGGCCACTCTACCTGGAAACAAAAGTCACCTCAGACTAATAAGCAAAAGCTTCATATTATTAATATTAGGAAACAAAGTAGGCTGACAGAGGTGGGATTCGAACCCACGCCCCCGAAGAGACTGGTGCCTTAAAACAGCGCCTAAGACCACTCGGCCACTCTACCTGGAAACAAAAGACACCTCAGACTAATAAGCAAAAGCTTCATATTATTAATCCTAGAAAACAAAACAGGCTGATAGATGTGGGATTCAAACCCACGCCCCGAAGGGAATGGTGCCTTTAACCAGCGCCTTGGACCACTTGGCCACTCTACCCGAAAGCAAAAGTAAACTCAGTCTATTTAGCAAAAGCATCATATTATTAATCGTTGAAAACAAACTCTGCTGATAGAGGTGGGACTCGAACCCACGCCCCCGAAGAGACTGGTGCCTTCAACCAGCGCCTAAGACCACTCGGCCACTCTATCTGTAAACAAAAGACACCTCAGACTAATAAGCAAAAGCTTCATATTATTAATCTTAGGAAAAAAAAGTAGGCTGATAGATGTGGGATGCGAACCCACGTCCCGAAGGGAATGGTGCCTTAAACCAGCGCCTTAGACCACTCGGCCACTCTACCTGGAAACAAAAGTCACCTCAGACTAATAAGCAAAAGCTTCATATTTATATCTTAGGAAACAAAGTAGGCTGACAGAGGTAGGATTCGAACCCACGCCCCCGAAGAGACTGGTGTCTTAAACCAGCGCCTTAGACCACTCGGCCACTCTACCTGGAAACAAAAGACACCTTAGACTAATAAGCAAAAGCTTTATATTATTAATCCTAGAAATTAAAGTAGGCTGATAGATGTGGGATGCGAACCCACGCCCCGAAGGGAATAGTGCCTTAAACCAGCGCCTTGGACCACTTGGCCACTCTACCCGAAAGCAAAAGTGAACTCAGTCTATTTAGCAAAAGCTTCATATTATTAATCGTAGAAAACAAACTCTTCTGATAGAGGTGGGATTCGAACCCACGCCCCCGAAGAGACTGGTGCCTTAAACCAGCGCCTTAGACCACTTGGCCACTCTACCTGGAAACAAGAGTCACCTCAGACTAATAAGCAAAAGCTTCATGTTATTAATCCTAGGAAACAAAGTAGGCTGATAGAGGTAGGATTCGAACCCACGCCCCGAAGAGACTGGTACCTTAAACCAGCGTCTTAGACCACTCGGCCACACTACCTGGAAACAAAAGTCACCTCAGACTAATAAGCAGAATTTTCATATTATTAATCGTTGAAAACAAACTCTGCTGATAGAGGTGGGATTCGAACCCACGCCCCCGAAGAGACTGGTGCCTTAAACCAGAGCCTTAGACCACTCGTCCACTCTACCTGGAAACAAAAGACACCTCAGACTAATAAGCAAAAGCTTCATATTATTAATCTTAGGAAAAAAAGTAGGCTGACACAGGTGGGATTCGAACCCACGCCCCCGAAGAGACTGGTGCCTTAAACCAGCGCCATAGACCACTCGGCCACTCTACCTGGAAACAAAAGTCTCCTCAGACTTATAAGCAAAAGCTTCATATTATTAATCCTAGAAAACAAAACAGGCTGATAGATGTGGGATTCAAACCCACGCCCCGAAGGGAATGGTGCCTTTAACCAGCGCCTTGGACCACTTGGCCACTCTACCCGAAAGCAAAAGTAAACTCAGTCTATTTAGCAAAAGCATCATATTATTAATCGTAGAAAACAAACTCTGCTGATAGAGGTGGGACTCGAACCCACGCCCCCGAAGAGACTGGTGCCGTCAACCAGCGCCTTAGACCACTCGGCCACTCTACCTGGAAACAAAAGACACCTCAGACTAATAAGCAAAAGCTTCATATTATTAATCCTAGGAAACAAAGTAGGCTGATAGATGTGAAATGCGAACCCACGCCCCGAAGGGAATGGTGCCTTAATCCAGCTTCTTGGACCACTTGGCCACTCTACCCGAAAGCAAAAGTAAACTCAGTCTATTTAGCAAAAGCTTCATATTATTAGTCGTAGAAAACAAACTCTGCTGATAGAGGTGGGATTTGAACCCACGCCCCCGAAGAGACTGGTGCCTTAAACCAGCGCCTTAGACCATTCGGTTACCCTTCCTGGAATTAAATGTCACCTCAGACTAATAAGCAAAAGCTTCATATTATTAATCCAAGGAAACAAAGTAGGCTGATAGATGTGGGATTCGAACCCACGCCCCCGAAGAGACTGGTGCCTTAAACCAGCGCCTTAGACCACTCGGCCACTCTACCTGGAAACAAAAGCCACCTCAGACTAATAAGCAAAAGCTTCATATTATTAATCCTAGAAAACAAAGTAGGCTGATAGATGTTTGATGCGAACCCACGCCCCGAAGGGAATAGTGCCTTAAACCAGCTTCTTGCACCACTTGGCCACTCTACCCGAAAGCAAAAGTAAACTCAGTCTATTTAGCAAAAGCTTCATATTATTAATCGTAGAAAACAAACTCTGCTGATAGAGGTGGGATTCGAACCCACGCCCCCAAAGAGACTGGTGCCTTAAACCAGCGCCTTAGACCACTCGGCCACTCTACCTGGAAACAAAAGTCACCTCAGACTAATAAGCAAAAGCTTCATATTATTAATATTAGGAAACAAAGTAGGCTGACAGAGGTGGGATTCGAACCCACGCCCCCGAAGAGACTGGTGCCTTAAAACAGCGCCTAAGACCACTCGGCCACTCTACCTGCAAACAAAAGACACCTCAGACTAATAAGCAAAAGCTTCATATTATTAATCCTAGAAAACAAAACAGGCTGATAGATGTGGGATTCAAACCCACGCCCCGAAGGGAATGGTGCCTTTAACCAGCGCCTTGGACCACTTGGCCACTCTACCCGAAAGCAAAAGTAAACTCAGTCTATTTAGCAAAAGCATCATATTATTAATCGTAGAAAACAAACTCTGCTGATAGAGGTGGGACTCGAACCCACGCCCCCGAAGAGACTGGTGCCTTCAACCAGCGCCTTAGACCACTCGGCCACTCTACCTGGAAACAAAAGACACCTCAGACTAATAAGCAAAAGCTTCATATTATTAATCTTAGGAAAAAAAAAGTAGGCTGATAGATGTGGGATGCGAACCCACGTCCCGAAGGGAATGGTGCCTTAAACCAGCGCCTTAGACCACTCGGCCACTCTACCTCAGACTAATAAGCAAAAGCTTCATATTATTAATCTTAGGAAAAAAAAGTAGGCTGATAGATGTGGGATGCGAACCCACGTCCCGAAGGGAATGGTGCCTTAAACCCGCGCCTTAGACCACTCGGCCACTCTATCTGGAAACAAAAGTCACCTCAGACTACTAAGCAAAAGCTTCATATTATTAATAATAGAAAACAAAATAGGCTGATAGACGTGGGATTCGAACCCACGCCCCCGAAGAGACTGGTGCCTTAAACCAGCGCCTTAGACCACTCGGCCACTCTACCTGGAAACAAAAGCCACCTCAGACTAATAAGCAAAAGCTTCATATTATTAATACTAGAAAACAAAGTAGGCTGATAGATGTGGGATGCGAACCCACGCCCCGAAGGGAATAGTGCCCTAAACCAGCTTCTTGGACCACTTGGCCACTCTACCCGAAAGCAAAAGTAAACTCAGTCTAATTAGCAAAAGCTTCATATTATTAATCGTAGAAAACAAACTCTGCTGACAGAGGTGGGATTCGAACCCACGCCCCCGAAGGGAATAGAGCCTTAAACCAGCGCCTTAGACCACTCGGCCACTCTACCTGGAAACAAAAGCCACCTCAGACTAATAAGCAAAAGCTTCATATTATTAATCCTAGAAAAAAAGTAGGCTGATAGATGTGAAATGCGAACCCACGCCCCGAAGGGAATGGTGCCTTAAACCAGCTTCTTGGACCACTTGGCCACTCTACCCGAAAGCAAAAGTAAACTCAGTCTATTTAGCAAAAGCTTCATATTATTAGTCGTAGAAAACAAACTCTGCTGATAGAGGTGGGATTCGAACCCACGCCCCCGAAGAGACTGGTGCCTTCAACCAGCGCCTTAGACCACTCGGCCACTCTACCTGGAAACAAAAGACACCTCAGACTAATAAGCAAAAGCTTCATATTATTAATCTTAGGAAAAAAAGTAGGCTGATAGATGTGGGATTCAAACCAACGCCCCCAAAGAGACTGGTGCCTTAAACCAGCGCCTTAGACCACTCGGCCACTCTACCTGGAAACAAAAGTCACCTCAGACTAATAAGCAAAAGCTTCATATTATTAATATTAGGAAACAAAGTAGGCTGACAGAGGTGGGATTCGAACCCACGCCCCCGAAGAGACTGGTGCCTTAAAACAGCGCCTAAGACCACTCGGCCACTCTACCTGGAAACGAAAGACACCTCAGACTAATAAGCAAAAGCTTCATATTATTAATCCTAGAAAACAAAACAGGCTGATAGATGTGGGATTCAAACCCACGCCCCGAAGGGAATGGTGCCTTTAACCAGCGCCTTGGACCACTTGGCCACTCTACCCGAAAGCAAAAGTAAACTCAGTCTATTTAGCAAAAGCATCATATTATTAATCGCAGAAAACAAACTCTGCTGATAGAGGTGGGACTCGAACCCACGCCCCCGAAGAGACTGGTGCCTTCAACCAGCGCCTTAGACCACTCGGCCACTCTACCTGGAAACAAAAGACACCTCAGACTAATAAGCAAAAGCTTCATATTATTAATCCTAGGAAACAAAGTAGGCTGATAGATGTGAAATGCGAACCCACGCCCCGAAGGGAATGGTGCCTTAAACCAGCTTCTTGGACCACTTGGCCACTCTACCCGAAAGCAAAAGTAAACTCAGTCTATTTAGCAAAAGCTTCATATTATTAGTCGTAGAAAACAAACTCTGCTGATAGAGGTGGGATTTGAACCCACGCCCCCGAAGAGACTGGTGCCTTAAACCAGCGCCTTAGACCATTCGGTCACTCTTCCTGGAAACAAATGTCACCTCAGACTAATAAGCAAAAGCTTCATATTATTAATCCTAGGAAACAAAGTAGGCTGATAGATGTGGGATTCGAAACCCACGCCCCCGAAGAGACTGGTGCCTTAAAACAGCGCCTAAGACCACTCGGCCACTCTACCTGGAAACAAAAGACACCTCAGACTAATAAGCAAAAGCTTCATATTATTAATCCTAGAAAACAAAACAGGCTGATAGATGTGGGATTCAAACCCACGCCCCGAAGGGAATAGTGCCTTAAACCAGCGCCTTGGACCACTTGGCCACTCTACCCGAAAGCAAAAGTGAACTCAGTCTATTTAGCAAAAGCTTCATATTATTAATCGTAGAAAACAAACTCTGCTGATAGATGTGGGATTCGAACCCACGCCCCCGAAGAGACTGGTGCCTTAAACCAGCGCCTTAGACCACTCGGCCACTCTTCCTGGAAACAAAAGACACCTTAGACTAATAAGCAAAAGCTTCATATTATTAATCCTAGAAAACAAAGTAGGCCTATAGATGTGGGATGCGAACCCACGCCCCGAAGGGAATAGAGCCTTAAACCAGCGCCTTAGACCACTCGGCCACTCTACCTGAAAACAAAAGCCACCTCAGACTAATAAGCAAAAGCTTCATATTATTAATCCTAGAAAACAAAGTAGGCTGATAGATGTGGGATGCGAACCCACGCCCCGAAGGGAATAGTGCCTTAAACCAGCTTCTTGGACCACTTGGCCACTCTACCCGAAAGCAAAAGTAAACTCAGTCTATTTAGCAAAAGCTTCATATTATTAATCGTAGAAAACAAACTCTGCTGATAGAGGTGGGATTCGAACCCACGCCCCCGAAGAGACTGGTGCCTTAAACCAGCGCCTTAGACCACTCGGCCACTCTACCTGGAAACAAAAGTCACCTCAGACTAATAAGCAAAAGCTTCATATTATTAATATTAGGAAACAAAGTAGGCTGACAGAGGTGGGATTCGAACCCACGCCCCCGAAGAGACTGGTGCCTTAAAACAGCGCCTAAGACCACTCGGCCACTCTACCTGGAAACAAAAGACACCTCAGACTAATAAGCAAAAGCTTCATATTATTAATCCTAGAAAACAAAACAGGCTGATAGATGTGAGATTCAAACCCACGCCCCGAAGGGAATGGTGCCTTTAACCAGCGCCATGGACCACTTGGCCACTCTACCCGAATGCAAAAGTAAACTCAGTCTATTTAGCAAAAGCATCATATTATTAATCTTAGAAAACAAACTCTGCTGATAGAGGTGGGACTCGAACCCACGCCCCCGAAGCGACTGGTGCCTTCAACCAGCGCCTAAGACCACTCGGCCACTCTACCTGGAAACAAAAGACACCTCAGACTAATAAGCAAAAGCTTCATATTAATAATCTTAGGAAAAAAAAGTAGGCTGATAGATGTGGGATGCGAACCCACGTCCCGAAGGGAATGGTGCCTTAAACCAGCGCCTTCGACCACTCGGCCACTCTACCTGGAAACAAAAGTCACCTCAGACTAATAAGCAAAAGCTTCATATTTATATCTTAGGAAACAAAGTAGGCTGACAGAGGTAGGATTCGAACCCACGCCCCCGAAGAGACTGGTGCCTTAAACCAGCGCCTTAGACCACTCGGCCACTCTACCTGGAAACAAAAGACACCTTACACTAATAAGCAAAAGCTTTATATTATTAATCCTAGAAAACAAAGTAGGCTGATAGATGTGGGATGTGAACCCACGACCCGAAGGGAATAGTGCCTTAAACCAGCGCCTTGGACCACTTGGCCACTCTACCCGAAAGCAAAAGTGAACTCAGTCTATTTAGCAAAAGCTTCATATTATTAATCGTAGAAAACAAACTCTGCTGATAGAGGTGGGATTTGAACCCACGCCCCCGAAGAGACTGGTGCCTTAAACCAGCGCCTTAGACCATTCGGTCACTCTTCCTGGAAACAAATGTCACCTCAGACTAATAAGCAAAAGCTTCATATTATTAATCCTAGGAAACAAAGTAGGCTGATAGATGTGGGATTCGAACCCACGCCCCCGAAGAGACTGGTGCCTTCAACCAGCGCCTTAGACCACTCGGCCACTCTACCTGGAAACAAAAGACACCTCAGACTAATAAGCAAAAGCTTCATATTATTAATCCTAGGAAACAAAGTAGGCTGATAGATGTGAAATGCGAACCCACGCCCCGAAGGGAATGGTGCCTTAAACCAGCTTCTTGGACCACTTGGCCACTCTACCCGAAAGCAAAAGTAAACTCAGTCTATTTAGCAAAAGCTTCATATTATTAGTCGTAGAAAACAAACTCTGCTGATAGATGTGGGATTCGAACCCACGCCCCCGAAGAGACTGGTGCCTTAAAACAGCGCCTAAGACCACTCGGCCACTCTACCTGGAAACAAAAGACACCTCAGACTAATAAGCAAAAGCTTCATATTATTAATCCTAGAAAACAAAACAGGCTGATAGATGTGGGATTCAAACCCACGCCCCGAAGGGAATGGTGCCTTTAACCAGCGCCATGGACCACTTGGCCACTCTACCCGAAAGCAAAAGTAAACTCAGTCTATTTAGCAAAAGCATCATATTATTAATCGTAGAAAACAAACTCTGCTGATAGAGGTGGGACTCGAACCCACGCCCCCGAAGCGACTGGTGCCTTCAACCAGCGCCTAAGACCACTCGGCCACTCTACCTGGAAACAAAAGACACCTCAGACTAATAAGCAAAAGCTTCATATTAATAATCTTAGGAAAAAAAAGTAGGCTGATAGATGTGGGATGCGAACCCACGTCCCGAAGGGAATGTTGCCTTAAACCAGCGCCTTAGACCACTCGGCCACTCTACCTGGAAACAAAAGTCACCTCAGACTAATAAGCAAAAGCTTCATATTTATATCTTAGGAAACAAAGTAGGCTGACAGAGGTAGGATTCGAACCCACGCCCCCGAAGAGACTGGTGCCTTGAACCAGCGCCTTAGACCACTCGGCCACTCTACCTGGAAACAAAAGACACCTTAGACTAATAAGCAAAAGCTTTATATTATTAATCCTAGAAAACAAAGTAGGCTGATAGATGTGGGATGCGAACCCACGCCCCGAAGGGAATAGTGCCTTAAACCAGCGCCTTGGACCACTTGGCCACTCTACCCGAAAGCAAAAGTGAACTCAGTCTATTTAGCAAAAGCTTCATATTATTAATCGTAGAAAACAAACTCTGCTGATAGATGTGGGATTCGAACCCACGCCCCCGAAGAGACTGGTGCCTTAAACCAGCGCCTTAGACCACTCGGCCACTCTTCCTGGAAACAAAAGACACCTTAGACTAATAAGCAAAAGCTTCATATTATTAATCCTAGAAAACAAAGTAGGCCTAGAGATGTGGGATGCGAACCCACGCCCCGAAGGGAATAGAGCCTTAAACCAGCGCCTTAGACCACTCGGCCACTCTACCTGAAAACAAAAGCCACCTCAGACTAATAAGCAAAAGCTTCATATTATTAATCCTAGAAAACAAAGTAGGCTGATAGATGTGGGATGCGAACCCACGCCCCGAAGGGAATAGTGCCTTAAACCAGCTTCTTGGACCACTTGGCCACTCTACCCGAAAGCAAAAGTAAACTCAGTCTATTTAGCAAAAGCTTCATATTATTAATCGTAGAAAACAAACTCTGCTGATAGAGGTGGGATTCGAACCCACGCCCCCGAAGAGACTGGTGCCTTAAACCAGCGCCTTAGACCACTCGGCCATTCTACCTGGAATCAAGTCACCTCAGACTAATAAGCAAAAGCTTCATATTATTAATATTAGGAAACAAAGTAGGCTGACAGAGGTGGGATTCGAACCCACGCCCCCGAAGAGACTGGTTCCTTAAAACAGCGCCTAAGACCACTCGGCCACTCTACCTGGAAACAAAAGACACCTCAGACTAATAAGCAAAAGCTTCATATTATTAATCCTAGAAAACAAAACAGGCTGATAGATGTGGGATTCAAACCCACGCCCCGAAGGGAATGGTGCCTTTAACCAGCGCCATGGACCACTTGGCCACTCTACCCGAATGCAAAAGTAAACTCAGTCTATTTAGCAAAAGCATCATATTATTAATCTTAGAAAACAAACTCTGCTGATAGAGGTGGGTTTCGAACCCACGCCCCCGAAGCGACTGGTGCCTTCAACCAGCGCCTAAGACCACTCGGCCACTCTACCTGGAAACAAAAGACACCTCAGACTAATAAGCAAAAGCTTCATATTAATAATCTTAGGAAAAAAAAGTAGGCTGATAGATGTGGGATGCGAACCCACGTCCCGAAGGGAATGGTGCCTTAAACCAGCGCAATCGACCACTCGGCCACTCTACCTGGAAACAAAAGTCACCTCAGACTAATAAGCAAAAGCTTCATATTTATATCTTAGGAAACAAAGTAGGCTGACAGAGGTAGGATTCGAACCCACGCCCCCGAAGAGACTGGTGCCTTAAACCAGCGCCTTAGACCACTCGGCCACTCTACCTGGAAACAAAAGACACCTTACACTAATAAGCAAAAGCTTTATATTATTAATCCTAGAAAACAAAGTAGGCTGATAGATGTGGGATGCGAACCCACGACCCGAAGGGAATAGTGCCTTAAACCAGCGCCTTGGACCACTTGGCCACTCTACCCGAAAGCAAAAGTGAACTCAGTCTATTTAGCAAAAGCTTCATATTATTAATCGTAGAAAACAAACTCTGCTGATAGAGGTGGGATTTGAACCCACGCCCCCGAAGAGACTGGTGCCTTAAACCAGCGCCTTAGACCATTCGGTCACTCTTCCTGGAAACAAATGTCACCTCAGACTAATAAGCAAAAGCTTCATATTATTAATCCTAGGAAACAAAGTAGGCTGATAGATGTGGGATTCGAACCCACGCCCCCGAAGAGACTGGTGCCTTAAACCAGCGCCTTAGACCACTCGGCCACTCTTCCTGGAAACAAAAGACACCTTAGACTAATAAGCAAAAGCTTCATATTATTAATCCTAGAAAACAAAGTAGGCCTATAGATGTGGGATGCGAACCCACGCCCCGAAGGGAATAGAGCCTTAAACCAGCGCCTTAGACCACTCGGCCACTCTACCTGAAAACAAAAGCCACCTCAGACTAATAAGCAAAAGCTTCATATTATTAATCCTAGAAAACAAAGTAGGCTGATAGATGTGGGATGCGAACCCACGTCCCGAAGGGAATGGTGCCTTAAACCAGCGCCTTAGACCACTCGGCCACTCTACCTCAGACTAATAAGCAAAAGCTTCATATTATTAATCTTAGGAAAAAAAAGTAGGCTGATAGATGTGGGATGCGAACCCACGTCCCGAAGGGAATGGTGCCTTAAACCCGCGCCTTAGACCACTCGGCCACTCTACCTGGAAACAAAAGTCACCTCAGACTACTAAGCAAAAGCTTCATATTATTAATAATAGAAAACAAAATAGGCTGATAGACGTGGGATTCGAACCCACGCCCCCGAAGAGACTGGTGCCTTAAACCAGCGCCTTAGACCACTCGGCCACTCTACCTGGAAACAAAAGCCACCTCAGACTAATAAGCAAAAGCTTCATATTATTAATCCTAGAAAACAAAGTAGGCTGATAGATGTGGGATGCGAACCCACGCCCCGAAGGGAATAGTGCCCTAAACCAGCTTCTTGGACCACTTGGCCACTCTACCCGAAAGCAAAAGTAAACTCAGTCTAATTAGCAAAAGCTTCATATTATTAATCGTAGAAAACAAACTCTGCTGATAGAGGTGGGATTCGAACCCACGCCCCCGAAGGGAATAGAGCCTTAAACCAGCGCCTTAGACCACTCGGCCACTCTACCTGGAAACAAAAGCCACCTCAGACTAATAAGCAAAAGCTTCATATTATTAATCCTAGAAAACAAAGTAGGCTGATAGATGTGGGATGCGAACCCACGCCCCGAAGGGAATAGTGCCTTAAACCAGCTTCTTGGACCACTTGGCCACTCTACCCGAAAGCAAAAGTAAACTCAGTCTATTTAGCAAAAGCATCATATTATTAATCTTAGAAAACAAACTCTGCTGATAGAGGTGGGTTTCGAACCCACGCCCCCGAAGCGACTGGTGCCTTCAACCAGCGCCTAAGACCACTCGGCCACTCTACCTGGAAACAAAAGACACCTCAGACTAATAAGCAAAAGCTTCATATTAATAATCTTAGGAAAAAAAAGTAGGCTGATAGATGTGGGATGCGAACCCACGTCCCGAAGGGAATGGTGCCTTAAACCAGCGCCTTCGACCACTCGGCCACTCTACCTGGAAACAAAAGTCACCTCAGACTAATAAGCAAAAGCTTCATATTTATATCTTAGGAAACAAAGTAGGCTGACAGAGGTAGGATTCGAACCCACGCCCCCGAAGAGACTGGTGCCTTAAACCAGCGCCTTAGACCACTCGGCCACTCTACCTGGAAACAAAAGACACCTTACACTAATAAGCAAAAGCTTTATATTATTAATCCTAGAAAACAAAGTAGGCTGATAGATGTGGGATGCGAACCCACGACCCGAAGGGAATAGTGCCTTAAACCAGCGCCTTGGACCACTTGGCCACTCTACCCGAAAGCAAAAGTGAACTCAGTCTATTTAGCAAAAGCTTCATATTATTAATCGTAGAAAACAAACTCTGCTGATAGAGGTGGGATTTGAACCCACGCCCCCGAAGAGACTGGTGCCTTAAACCAGCGCCTTAGACCATTCGGTCACTCTTCCTGGAAACAAATGTCACCTCAGACTAATAAGCAAAAGCTTCATATTATTAATCCTAGGAAACAAAGTAGGCTGATAGATGTGGGATTCGAACCCACGCCCCCGAAGAGACTGGTGCCTTAAACCAGCGCCTTAGACCACTCGGCCACTCTTCCTGGAAACAAAAGACACCTTAGACTAATAAGCAAAAGCTTCATATTATTAATCCTAGAAAACAAAGTAGGCCTATAGATGTGGGATGCGAACCCACGCCCCGAAGGGAATAGAGCCTTAAACCAGCGCCTTAGACCACTCGGCCACTCTACCTGAAAACAAAAGACACCTTACACTAATAAGCAAAAGCTTTATATTATTAATCCTAGAAAACAAAGTAGGCTGATAGATGTGGGATGCGAACCCACGACCCGAAGGGAATAGTGCCTTAAACCAGCGCCTTGGACCACTTGGCCACTCTACCCGAAAGCAAAAGTGAACTCAGTCTATTTAGCAAAAGCTTCATATTATTAATCGTAGAAAACAAACTCTGCTGATAGAGGTGGGACTCGAACCCACGCCCCCAAAGAGACTGGTGCCTTAAACCAGCGCCTTAGACCACTCGGCCACTCTACCTGGAAACAAAAGTCACCTCAGACTAATAAGCAAAAGCTTCATATTATTAATATTAGGAAACAAAGTAGGCTGACAGAGGTGGGATTCGAACCCACGCCCCCGAAGAGACTGGTGCCTTAAAACAGCGCCTAAGACCACTCGGCCACTCTACCTGGAAACAAAAGACACCTCAGACTAATAAGCAAAAGCTTCATATTATTAATCCTAGAAAACAAAACAGGCTGATAGATGTGGGATTCAAACCCACGCCCCGAAGGGAATGGTGCCTTTAACCAGCGCCTTGGACCACTTGGCCACTCTACCCGAAAGCAAAAGTAAACTCAGTCTATTTAGCAAAAGCATCATATTATTAATCGTAGAAAACAAACTCTGCTGATAGAGGTGGGACTCGAACCCACGCCCCCGAAGAGACTGGTGCCTTCAACCAGCGCCTTAGACCACTCGGCCACTCTACCTGGAAACAAAAGACACCTCAGACTAATAAGCAAAAGCTTCATATTATTAATCTTAGGAAAAAAAAAGTAGGCTGATAGATGTGGGATGCGAACCCACGTCCCGAAGGGAATGGTGCCTTAAACCAGCGCCTTAGACCACTCGGCCACTCTACCTGGAAACAAAAGACACCTTAGACTAATAAGCAAAAGCTTTATATTATTAATCCTAGAAAACAAAGTAGGCTGATAGATGTGGGATGCGAACCCACGCCCCGAAGGGAATAGTGCCTTAAACCAGCGCCTTGGACCACTTGGCCACTCTACCCGAAAGCAAAAGTGAACTCAGTCTATTTAGCAAAAGCTTCATATTATTAATCGTAGAAAACAAACTCTTCTGATAGAGGTGGGATTCGAACCCACGCCCCCGAAGAGACTGGTGCCTTAAACCAGCGCCTTAGACCACTTGGCCACTCTACCTGGAAACAAAAGTCACCTCAGACTAATAAGCAAAAGCTTCATGTTATTAATCCTAGGAAACAAAGTAGGCTGATAGAGGTGGGATTCGAACCCACGCCCCGAAGAGACTGGTACCTTAAACCAGCGTCTTAGACCACTCGGCCACACTACCTGGAAACAAAATTCACCTCAGACTAATAAGCAGAATTTTCATATTATTAATCGTTGAAAACAAACTCTGCTGATAGAGGTGGGATTCGAACCCACGCCCCCGAAGAGACTGGTGCCTTAAACCAGAGCCTTAGACCACTCGTCCACTCTACCTGGAAACAAAAGACACCTCAGACTAATAAGCAAAAGCTTCATATTATTAATCTTAGGAAAAAAAGTAGGCTGACACAGGTGGGATTCGAACCCACGCCCCCGAAGAGACTGGTGCCTTAAAACAGCGCCTAAGACCACTCGGCCACTCTACCTGGAAACAAAAGACACCTCAGACTAATAAGCAAAAGCTTCATATTATTAATCCTAGAAAACAAAACAGGCTGATAGATGTGGGATTCAAACCCACGCCCCGAAGAGAATGGTGCCTTTAACCAGCGCCTTGGACCACTTGGCCACTCTACCCGAAAGCAAAAGTAAACTCAGTCTATTTAGCAAAAGCATCATATTATTAATCGTTGAAAACAAACTCTGCTGATAGAGGTGGGACTCGAACCCACGCCCCCGAAGAGACTGGTGCCTTCAACCAGCGCCTAAGACCACTCGGCCACTCTATCTGGAAACAAAAGACACCTCAGACTAATAAGCAAAAGCTTCATATTATTAATCTTAGGAAAAAAAGTAGGCTGATAGATGTGGGATGCGAACCCACGTCCCGAAGGGAATGGTGCCTTAAACCAGCGCCTTAGACCACTCGGCCACTCTACCTGGAAACAAAAGTCACCTCAGACTAATAAGCAAAAGCTTCATATTTATATCTTAGGAAACAAAGTAGGCTGACAGAGGTAGGATTCGAACCCACGCCCCCGAAGAGACTGGTGCCTTAAACCAGCGCCTTAGACCACTCGGCCACTCTACCTGGAAACAAAAGACACCTTAGACTAATAAGCAAAAGCTTTATATTATTAATCCTAGAAAACAAAGTAGGCTGATAGATGTGGGATGCGAACCCACGCCCCGAAGGGAATAGTGCCTTAAACCAGCGCCTTGGACCACTTGGCCACTCTACCCGAAAGCAAAAGTGAACTCAGTCTATTTAGCAAAAGCTTCATATTTTTAATCGTAGAAAACAAACTCTTCTGATAGAGGTGGGATTCGAACCCACGCCCCCGAAGAGACTGGTGCCTTAAACCAGCGCCTTAGACCACTTGGCCACTCTACCTGGAAACAAAAGTCACCTCAGACTAATAAGCAAAAGCTTCATGTTATTAATCCTAGGAAACAAAGTAGGCTGATAGAGGTGGGATTCGAACCCACGCCCCGAAGAGACTGGTACCTTAAACCAGCGTCTTAGACCACTCGGCCACACTACCTGGAAACAAAAGTCACCTCAGACTAATAAGCAGAATTTTCATATTATTAATCGTTGAAAACAAACTCTGCTGATAGAGGTGGGATTCGAACCCACGCCCCCGAAGAGACTTGTGCCTTAAACCAGAGCCTTAGACCACTCGTCCACTCTACCTGGAAACAAAAGACACCTCAGACTAATAAGCAAAAGCTTCATATTATTAATCTTAGGAAAAAAAGTAGGCTGACACAGGTGGGATTCGAACCCACGCCCCCGAAGAGACTGGTGCCTTAAACCAGCGCCATAGACCACTCGGCCACTCTACCTGGAAACAAAAGTCTCCTCAGACTTATAAGCAAAAGCTTCATATTATTAATCTTAGGAAACAAAGTATGCTGACAGAGGTGGGATTCGAGCCCACGCCCCCGAATAGACTGGTGCCTTAAACCAGCGCCTTGGACCACTTGGCCACTCTACCCGAAAGCAAAAGTAAACTCAGTCTATTTAGCAAAAGCATCATATTATTAATCGTTGAAAACAAACTCTGCTGATAGAGGTGGGACTCGAACCCACGCCCCCGAAGAGACTGGTGCCTTCAACCAGCGCCTAAGACCACTCGGCCACTCTATCTGGAAACAAAAGACACCTAAAGCTACATTCGCAAAGGAGCGCAAAGCTGAAACCTAAAGCTGAAAGTCGAAGCTGGCGAGCAACATCAGTTTCGGCGACACCTTTCGCATTGGGGCGGAAACTGATGTTATAAAGCTGATTTCAAAAGCAGACGACCAAAGCAGGTCTTTTTCGACCGAGCGCAAAGATCAAATTCGTGTTGATCTTTGAGCTTCAGCCGCGACCCACGTGCATTTCACTAGCCAATAAGGAGGGAGGTAAAGGGAAGTAAAACTTAAGGGAAACCTTTTTTTTTTGGCTCCAGTGAGCATTTCGTGTTGAGACAAGATTTAGAGTAGTCGCGTTTTTTTCTACATTTATTGTCAAAAACCATGTCAACCGCGAAAGATTTATTGAAAAAAGATAGCGAGGATAAAAAAAAGTTAATCACGGAAAGGAGAGAGTTGATAATCAGTGCTGTTCAACGGAATGAAATAATTTGGAATAAATGTTTGCAAGAGCATAAAGACAACGTTGCTGTGGACGCAGCATGGGACAATGTATGCCAAAGTACCGGATTTGCCAGTAAGTGCGAAAGGTTTCATCAATAATAATAATAATAATTTAAGAACAAATTATGCATATGTTTAAAATATCTAATAGAAGCTCTGGCAAAAAAAGAATGGAAGTATTTGCGTGACCAGTTCCGTAATAACCTAACTTTAGTAAAAGTTAAAAAATCAGGGGATGGCTATGATCCAGAAAAGGACTTTGATAAAGTGAAATGGCCCTATTTTCGACAAATGTTGTTCTTGAAGGATATCATTGCCAAAAGAGAGTATGTATACGAAGTTAATAGATTGCGGAAAAGAGCTAACATTGTTAAATTATTATTATGCAGCACTTCATGCAACATTAAAGAAAATAATGAGGATGTTGATAGCCAAGCAAAGAATGGCGATGAAGCGCATAGAGTGAGTTGAAAAGATTGAAAACCCAAAGAGAAAGTCCATTTTTAATAATGCTCCTTGACAGATACTTTCAAGTCTTGCTGTTGGTGGGGAGGACATGGATGATGAAAGAGAGCAAAGGTCAGAAACCCCTGCTATTGATATCGGCTCTTCAACCGCCGAAACGCCCTCGACCTCTTCAACGGCCGATATGCCCTCGACCTCTTCAACGGCCGATATGCCCTCGACCTCTTCAAGACCACAGAGCTCTGCTTCATCAAGTTTTCCGTCATGTTCCTCCGCAAATACCACACATCAAAAACGAAGAAAAGGACAAAACAGAAGCACAGCACCAAATGAAGATGACATTGATCAGGAGATCGATAAAATTGATAAGTATGTAACATATACCCAAGGCTTTCTAAATGAGGAATAAAAAATACGTCGAAATGGAGTTTAGCAGTGCTCTTAGTGCAATGTCATAAGCTAACTTTCCATTTTGTTTTGATACAGACTAGCGGAGAAATTAGTTGCAAGTGCAGAAAACCGATCGTCGTCAGAGGATGCTGCAGATAGGTTCGGAAAGTACATAGCCGACATTCTCAGAAGAGTGAAACCAAAAAAACAAAAGAAATTTGAGCTGACTTTGATTCAATCAGCATTTTCCTTTATTTCTGACTCTGATTCAGAGTAATTTACATTTTTCAATAAACGTTTGATATGAATAGTAAATTGTTTTAAATTTTGTGTTGTTTAAGTTCTCTATACACTATATTTGTTATGCAAGTCTGGTTAGATTATGTGGCTTTCGTACACCTGGTATATCCCACTGCCACGCTACTTGTCCATTTTCAGAAAAGAAATAATCAGCATACACATCGCGAACTGCGGCGGCATCGCGGACAAAATTTCTTGCCCTTGTTGGAGGTATGTTTGCAAATGCGTTGGCCGCCTCAGATCTCCATGCCTCGTTTTCCACATAGCCAGGGGGGCAATATACCTTTTGTGGTCCTGCTACAGCTGCTTCTTCAGTCATTATGTAATTGTGTAACACCACAGCCGCTTTGGTTACCGCATCAACATTCTCTGGAGACAGGATAATTGCCCTTCGAAAGATACGCCATCGAGCTCCCAAAATACCGAAGGCATTTTCACTGCATCTCCTTTCAACGAGACACTTATAAGCATACCCAACAGTATCTATCGCTATGGCACTAGTAGTGCTAGGCACATTTGATTACCTTGCTCGGCTCAGGCGATAGTTAAAAACTCTTTTTTTGTCATCTAAGTTTGCTCTGTTGTAGGGTTTTAAAAACTCAGGGCGCAACTGAAACGCATCATCTCCAACCATAACATGTGGCACTATGATATTAGTTTCTGGTAGAATAGACGGTCCCGGTATGTTCAACTTGTTATTTTCTAAAGCTCTTCCAATGGCAGAAGCTTTCAGTACCCCACCATCGGAATTCGAACCGTAGGCCCCAATATCAACGGCTAAAAATGTATAGTCGGCATTCACCACAGCCATCAGGTTTATTGAATTGGTACCCTACAATAAGTACGGATTGTTTGGTTTTCATTACAAATAACACACCTATCTAAACGTCTACCTACTTTATAATTATAGTACATTGAACCTGTATTTTTGGGCTGCTGAATCAGTACATGTTTACCATCTACAGCACCAATGCAGTTTGGAAACTGCCAGGTAGCATAATATTTTGCTGCTGCATCCTTCCATATCCTTTCAGTGGGGCTCTGAAATATTATATTTACTTGTAAAGGGTACAATCTTTGACGTAGTTATTCGTTTACTTTTAAGTAGATTGGCATTAAAACATCCCAAATGGCTTGACATGTTTCGCGTACTATGTAGTGGGTGGTAGAAAGACCCAATCTGAAGGCATAGGCTATTGATATCAAGCTATTTCCCGTAGCCAAATACCTGTATGGTTTAGTTTAGACATTAGCATATTTCAAAGAATCAATGTTAAATACATGATATATTAAGTTATTATTTATGTAATGTGCTTACCTAAGCGTGACTGCCAGTCGGTGTGCCGGAGAAATAGCTTCTCTAGACACCGGATACCTTTTCAAAGAATTACTTAATAATCCTAAAAGTTTATCATAATGTGCGGGTGACATGCGTGTATAATTTCTAAAATATACATGATCATGGATTCTCATCGCCTTTAACTATTAAAACAATAATAGTATTACATTTCATACTCTACTCAAGTTCAATGTAATAAGTACCAGTGTGTGAAAATCTCCTTCCTTCTTTCGGTTTGACCATATCGGATGTACCCACCAACGGGCCTTTTTTCGTCTATATTCGGTTCTTCTTCTCTTCTTTTTTAGCAGCAACAATTTCCTTCTCAAGAGCAATAGTAACACGACTTCCTTGTTTAACGACGCCATATTACTTTGAGCGATTTGTGGTTTTTAATCACACGATATTCTGCTGCCATCTGACGTTGAAACATTAAACTCTATTCTAAAACCATCTCACTTGCGAAAGGTTCGGCGCGAATCTGAAAGTGATTTCTGAAACTCAAAGCTGGTTTCCTACAAAAAAAGCCTGCCTTCAAGACCTGTTTCAGCTTCATCTTTCAGCTTCCCTCGCTTTATCCGCCTCTTTGCGAAGGTAGCTTCAGACTAATAAGCAAAAGCTTCATATTATTAATCTTAGGAAAAAAAATGTAGGCTGATAGATGTGGGATTCGAACCCACGCCCCCGAAGAGACTGGTGCCTTAAACCAGCGCCTTAGACCACTCGGCCACTCTACCTGGAAACAAAAGACACCTTAGACTAATAAGCAAAAGCTTTATATTATTAATCCTAGAAAACAAAGTAGGCTGATAGATGTGGGATGCGAACCCACGCCCCGAAGGGAATAGTGCCTTAAACCAGCGCCTTGGACCACTTGGCCACTCTACCCGAAAGCAAAATTGAACTCAGTCTATTTAGCAAAAGCTTCATATTATTAATCGTAGAAAACAAACTCTTCTGATAGAGGTGGGATTCGAACCCACGCCCCCGAAGAGACTGGTGCCTTAAACCAGCGCCTTAGACCACTTGGCCACTCTACCTGGAAACAAAAGTCACCTCAGACTAATAAGCAAAAGCTTCATGTTATTAATCCTAGGAAACAAAGTAGGCTGATAGAGGTGGGATTCGAACCCACGCCCCGAAGAGACTGGTACCTTAAAACAGCGTCTTAGACCACTCGGCCACACTACCTGGAAACAAAAGTCACCTCAGACTAATAAGCAGAATTTTCATATTATTAATCGTTGAAAACAAACTCTGCTGATAGAGGTGGGATTCGAACCCACGCCCCCGAAGAGACTGGTGCCTTAAACCAGAGCCTTAGACCACTCGTCCACTCTACCTGGAAACAAAAGACACCTCAGACTAATAAGCAAAAGCTTCATATTATTAATCTTAGGAAAAAAAGTAGGCTGACACAGGTGGGATTCGAACCCACGCCCCCGAATAGACTGGTGCCTTAAACCAGCGCCTTAGACCATCGGCCACTCTACCTGGAAACAAAAGTCACCTCAGACTAATAAGCAAAAGCTTCATATTATTAATATTAGGAAACAAAGTAGGCTGACAGAGGTGGGATTCGAACCCACGCCCCCGAAGAGACTGGTGCCTTAAACCAGCGCCTTAGACCATTCGGTCACTCTTCCTGGAATTAAATGTCACCTCAGACTAATAAGCAAAAGCTTCATATTATTAATCCAAGGAAACAAAGTAGGCTGATAGATGTGGGATTCGAACCCACGCCCCCGAAGAGACTGGTGCCTTAAACCAGCGCCTTAGACCACTCGGCCACTCTACCTGGAAACAAAAGCCACCTCAGACTAATAAGCAAAAGCTTCATATTATTAATCCTAGAAAACAAAGTAGGCTGATAGATGTGGGATGCGAACCCACGCCCCGAAGGGAATAGTGCCTTAAACCAGCTTCTTGGACCACTTGGCCACTCTACCCGAAAGCAAAAGTAAACTCAGTCTATTTAGCAAAAGCTTCATATTATTAATCGTAGAAAAAAACTCTGCTGATAGAGGTGGGATTCGAACCCACGCCCCCGAAGAGACTGGTGCCTTAAACCAGCGCCTTAGACCACTCGGCCACTCTACCTGGAAACAAAAGTCACCTCAGACTAATAAGCAAAAGCTTCATATTATTAATATTAGGAAACAAAGTAGGCTGACAGAGGTGGGATTCGAACCCACGCCCCCGAAGAGACTGGTGCCTTAAAACAGCGCCTAAGACCACTCGGCCACTCTACCTGGAAACAAAAGACACCTCAGACTAATAAGCAAAAGCTTCATATTATTAATCCTAGAAAACAAAACAAACTGATAGATGTGGGATTCAAACCCACGCCCCGAAGGGAATGGTGCCTTTAACCAGCGCCTTGGACCACTTGGCCACTCTACCCGAAAGCAAAAGTAAACTCAGTCTATTTAGCAAAAGCATCATATTATTAATCGTAGAAAACAAACTCTGCTGATAGAGGTGGGACACGAACCAACGCCCCCGAAGAGACTGGTGCCTTCAACCAGCGCCTTAGACCACTCGGCCACTCTACCTGGAAACAAAAGACACCTCAGACTAATAAGCAAAAGCTTAATATTATTAATCTTAGGAAAAAAAAGTAGGCTGATAGATGTGGGATGCGAACCCACGTCCCGAAGGGAATGGTGCCTTAAACCAGCGCCTTAGACCACTCGGCCACTCTACCTCAGACTAATAAGCAAAAGCTTCATATTATTAATCTTAGGAAAAAAAAGTAGGCTGATAGATGTGGGATGCGAACCCACGTCCCGAAGGGAATGGTGCCTTAAACCCGCGCCTTAGACCACTCGGCCACTCTACCTGGAAACAAAAGTCACCTCAGACTACTAAGCAAAAGCTTCATATTATTAATAATAGAAAACAAAATAGGCTGATAGACGTGGGATTCGAACCCACGCCCCCGAAGAGACTGGTGCCTTAAACCAGCCCTTAGACCACTCGGCCACTCTACCTGGAAACAAAAGCCACCTCAGACTAATAAGCAAAAGCTTCATATTATTAATCCTAGAAAACAAAGTAGGCTGATAGATGTGGGATGCGAACCCACGCCCCGAAGGGAATAGTGCCCTAAACCAGCTTCTTGGACCACTTGGCCACTCTACCCGAAAGCAAAAGTAAACTCAGTCTAATTAGCAAAAGCTTCATATTATTAATCGTAGAAAACAAACTCTGCTGATAGAGGTGGGATTCGAACCCACGCCCCCGAAGGGAATAGAGCCTTAAACCAGCGCCTTAGACCACTCGGCCACTCTACCTGGAAACAAAAGCCACCTCAGACTAATAAGCAAAAGCTTCATATTATTAATCCTAGAAAACAAAGTAGGCTGATAGATGTGGGATGCGAACCCACGCCCCGAAGGGAATAGTGCCTTAAACCAGCTTCTTGGACCACTTGGCCACTCTACCCGAAAGCAAAAGTAAACTCAGTCTATTTAGCAAAAGCTTCATATTATTAATCGTAGAAAACAAACTCTGCTGATAGAGGTGGGACTCGAACCCACGCCCCCAAAGAGACTGGTGCCTTAAACCAGCGCCTTAGACCACTCGGCCACTCTGCCTGGAAACAAAAGTCACCTCAGACTAATAAGCAAAAGCTTCATATTATTAATATTAGGAAACAAAGTAGGCTGACAGAGGTGGGATTCGAACCCACGCCCCCGAAGAGACTGGTGCCTTAAAACAGCGCCTAAGACCACTCGGCCACTCTACCTGGAAACAAAAGACACCTCAGACTAATAAGCAAAAGCTTCATATTATTAATCCTAGAAAACAAAACAGGCTGATAGATGTGGGATTCAAACCCACGCCCCGAAGGGAATGGTGCCTTTAACCAGCGCCTTGGACCACTTGGCCACTCTACCCGAAAGCAAAAGTAAACTCAGTCTATTTAGCAAAAGCATCATATTATTAATCGTAGAAAACAAACTCTGCTGATAGAGGTGGGACTCGAACCCACGCCCCCGAAGAGACTGGTGCCTTCAACCAGCGCCTTAGACCACTCGGCCACTCTACCTGGAAACAAAAGACACCTCAGACTAATAAGCAAAAGCTTCATATTATTAATCTTAGGAAAAAAAAAGTAGGCTGATAGATGTGGGATGCGAACCCACGTCCCGAAGGGAATGGTGCCTTAAACCAGCGCCTTAGACCACTCGGCCACTCTACCTGGAAACAAAAGTCACCTCAGACTAATAAGCAAAAGCTTCATATTTATATCTTAGGAAACAAAGTAGGCTGACAGAGGTAGGATTCGAACCCACGCCCCCGAAGAGACTGGTGCCTTAAACCAGCGCCTTAGACCACTCGGCCACTCTACCTGGAAACAAAAGACACCTTAGACTAATAAGCAAAAGCTTTATATTATTAATCCTAGAAAACAAAGTAGGCTGATAGATGTGGGATGCGAACCCACGCCCCGAAGGGAATAGTGCCTTAAACCAGTGCCTTGGACCACTTGGCCACTCTACCCGAAAGCAAAAGTAAACTCAGTCTATTTAGCAAAAGCTTCATATTATTAATCGTAGAAAACAAACTCTGCTGATAGAGGTGGGATTCGAACCCACGCCCCCGAAGAGACTGGTGCCTTAAACCAGAGCCTTAGACCACTCGTCCACTCTACCTGGAAACAAAAGACTCCTCAGACTAATAAGCAAAAGCTTCATATTATTAATCTTAGGAAAAAATGTAGGCTGACAGAGGTGGGATTCGAGCCCACGCCCCCGAATAGACTGGTGCCTTGAACCAGCGCCTTAGACCACTCGGCCACTCTACCTGGAAACAAAACATACCTCAGACTAATAAGCAAAAGCTTCATATTATTA
This sequence comes from Phalangium opilio, assembly GCF_054372755.1. NCBI lineage: Eukaryota > Metazoa > Arthropoda > Arachnida > Opiliones > Phalangiidae > Phalangium > Phalangium opilio. The sequence continues at coordinate 8,614,721 of NW_028324178.1, forward strand.
ATCTTAGGAAAAAAATTAGGCTGATAGATGTGGGATTCGAACCCACGCCCCCAAAGAGACTGGTGCCTTAAACCAGCGCCTTAGACCACTCGGCCACTCTACCTGGAAACAAAAGTCACCTCAGACTAATAAGCAAAAGCTTCATATTATTAATATTAGGAAACAAAGTAGGCTGACAGAGGTGGGATTCGAACCCACGCCCCCGAAGAGACTGGTGCCTTAAAACAACGCCTAAGACCACTCGGCCACTCTACCTGGAAACAAAAGACACCTCAGACTAATAAGCAAAAGCTTCCTATTATTAATCCTGGAAAACAAAACAGGCTGATAGATGTGGGATTCAAACCCACGCCCCGACGGGAATGGTGCCTTTAACCAGCGCCTTGGACCACTTGGCCACTCTACCCGAAAGCAAAAGTAAACTCAGTCTATTTAGCAAAAGCATCATATTATTAATCGTAGAAAACAAACTCTGCTGATAGAGGTGGGACTCGAACCCACGCCCCCGAAGAGACTGGTGCCTTCAACCAGCGCCTTAGACCACTCGGCCACTCTACGTGGAAACAAAAGACACCTCAGACTAATAAGCAAAAGCTTCATATTATTAATCCTAGGAAACAAAGTAGGCTGATAGATGTGAAATGCGAACCCACGCCCCGAAGGGAATGGTGCCTTAAACCAGCTTCTTGGACCACTTGGCCACTCTACCCGAAAGCAAAGTAAACTCAGTCTATTTAGCAAAAGCTTCATATGATTAGTCGTAGAAAACAAACTCTGCTGATAGAGGTGGGATTTGAACCCACGCCCCCGAAGAGACTGGTGCCTTAAACCAGCGCCTTAGACCATTCGGTCACTCTTCCTGGAAACAAATGTCACCTCAGACTAATAAGCAAAAGCTTCATATTATTAATCCTAGGAAACAAAGTAGGCTGATAGATGTGGGATTCGAACCCACGCCCCCGAAGAGACTGGTGCCTTAAACCAGCGCCTTAGACCCCTCGGCCACTCTTCCTGGAAACAAAAGACACCTTAGACTAATAAGCAAAAGCTTCATATTATTAATCCTTGAAAACAAAGTAGGCTGATAGATGTGGGATGCGAACCCACGCCCCGAAGGGAATAGAGCCTTAAACCAGCGCCTTAGACCACTCGGCCACTCTACCTGGAAACAAAAGCCACCTCAGACTAATAAGCAAAAGCTTCATATTATTAATCCTAGAAATCAAAGTAGGCTGATAGATGTGGGATGCGAACCCACGCCCCGAAGGGAATAGTGCCTTAAACAAGCTTCTTGGACCACTTGGCCACTCTACCCGAAAGCAAAAGTAAACTCAGTCTATTTAGCAAAAGCTTCATATTATTAATCGTAGAAAACAAACTCTGCTGATAGAGGTGGGATTCGAACCCACGCCCCCAAAGAGACTGGTGCCTTAAACCAGCGCCTTAGACCACTCCGCCACTCTACCTGGAAACAAAAGTCACCTCAGACTAATAAGCAAAAGCTTCATATTATTAATATTAGGAAACAAAATAGGCTGACAGAGGTGGGATTCGAACCCACGCCCCCGAAGAGACTGGTGCTTTAAAACAGCGCCTAAGACCACTCGGCCACTCTACCTGGAAACAAAAGACACCTCAGACTAATAAGCAAAAGCTTCATATTATTAATCCTAGAAAACAAAACAGGCTGATAGATGTGGGATTCAAACCCACTCCCCGAAGGGAATGTAGCCTTTAACCAGCGCCTTGGACCACTTGGCCACTCTACCCGAAAGCAAAAGTAAACTCAGTCTATTTAGCAAAAGCATCATATTATAAATCGTAGAAAACAAACTCTGCTGATAGAGGTGGGACTCGAACCCACGCCCCCGAAGAGAATGGTGCCTTCAACCAGCGCCTTAGACCACTCGGCCACTCTACCTGGAAACAAAAGACACCTCAGACTAATAAGCAAAAGCTTCATATTATTAATCTTAGGAAAAAAAGTAGGCTGATAGATGTGGGATGCGAACCCACGTGCCGAAGGGAATGGTGCCTTAAACCAGCGCCTTAGACCACTCGGCCACTCTACCTGGAAACAAAAGTCACCTCAGACTAATAAGCAAAAGCTTCATATTTATATCTTAGGAAACAAAGTAGGCTGACAGATGTAGGATTCGAACCCACGCCCCCGAAGAGACTGGTGCCTTAAACCAGCGCCTTAGACCACTCGGCCACTCTACCTGGAAACAAAAGACACCTTAGACTAATAAGCAAAAGCTTTATATTATTAATCCTAGAAAACAAAGTAGGCTGATAGATGTGGGATGCGAACCCACGCCCCGAAGGGAATAGTGCCTTAAACCAGCGCCTTGGACCACTTGGCCACTCTACCCGAAAGCAAAAGTAAACTCAGTCTATTTAGCAAAAGCTTCATATTATTAATCGTAGAAAACAAACTCTGCTGATAGAGGTGGGATTCGAACCCACGCCCCCGAAGAGACTGGTGCCTTAAACCAGCGCCTTAGACCACTCGGCCACTCTACCTGGAAACAAAAGTCACCTCAGACTAATAAGCAAAAGCTTCATATTATTAATCCTAGGAAACAAAGTAGGCTGATAGAGGTGGGATTCGTACCCACGCCCCGAAGAGACTGGTACCTTAAACCAGCGTCTTAGACCACTCGGCCACACTACCTGGAAACAAAAGTCACCTCAGACTAATAAGCAGAATTTCCATATTATTAATCGTAGAAAACAAACTCTGCTGATAGAGGTGGGATTCGAACCCACGCCCCCGAAGAGACTGGTGCCGTAAACCAGAGCCTTAGACCACTCGTCCACTCTACCTGGAAACAAAAGACACCTCAGACTAATAAGCAAAAGCTTCATATTATTAATCTTAGGAAAAAAAGTAGGCTGACAGAGGTGGGATTCGAGCCCACGCCCCCGAATAGACTGGTGCCTTGAACCAGCGCCTTAGACCACTCGGCCACTCTACCTGGAAACAAAAGACACCTCAGACTAATAAGCAAAAGCTTCATATTATTAATAATAGAAAACAAAATAGGCTGATAGACGTGGGATTCGAACCCACGCCCCCGAAGAGACTGGTGCCTTAAACCAGCGCCTTAGACCACTCGGCCACTCTACCTGGAAGCAAAAGCCACCTCAGACTAATAAGCAAAAGCTTCATATTATTAATCCTAGAAAACAAAGTAGGCTGATAGATGTGGGATGCGAACCCACGCCCCGAAGGGAATAGTGCCCTAAACCAGCTTCTTGGACCACTTGGCCACTCTACCCGAAAGCAAAAGTAAACTCAGTCTAATTAGCAAAAGCTTCATATTATTAATCGTAGAAAACAAACTCTGCTGATAGAGGTGGGACTCGAACTTACGCCCCCGAAGAGACTGGTGCCTTCAACCAGCGCCTTAGACCACTCGGCCACTCTACCTGGAAACAAAAGACACCTCAGACTAATAAGCAAAAGCATCATATTATTAATCGTAGCAAACAAACTCTGCTGATAGAGGTGGGACTCGAACCCACGCCCCCGAAGAGACTGGTGCCTTCAACCAGCGCCTTAGACCACTCGGCCACTCTACCTGGAAACAAAAGACACCTCAGACTAATAAGCAAAAGCTTCATATTATTAATCTTAGGAAAAAAAAAGTAGGCTGATAGATGTCTGATGCGAACCCACGTCCCGAAGGGAATGGTGCCTTAAACCAGCGCCTTAGACCACTCGGCCACTCTACCTGGAAACAAAAGTCACCTCAGACTAATAAGCAAAAGCTTCATATTTATATCTTAGGAAACAAAGTAGGCTGACAGAGGTAGGATTCGAACCCACGCCCCCGAAGAGACTGGTGCCTTAAACCAGCGCCTTAGACCACTCGGCCACTCTACCTGGAAACAAAAGACACCTTAGACTAATAAGCAAAAGCTTTATATTATTAATCCTAGAAAACAAAGTAGGCTGATAGATGTGGGATGCGAACCCACGCCCCGAAGGGAATAGTGCCTTAAACCAGCGCCTTGGACCACTTGGCCACTCTACCCGAAAGCAAAAGTAAACTCAGTTTATTTAGCAAAAGCTTCATATTATTAATCGTAGAAAACAAACTCTGCTGATAGAGGTGGGATTCGAACCCACGCCCCCGAAGAGACTGGTGCCTTAAACCAGCGCCTTAGACCACTCGGCCACTCTACCTGGAAACAAAAGTCACCTCAGACTAATAAGCAAAATTTTCATATTATTAATCCTAGGAAACAAAGTAGGCTGATTGAGGTGGGATTCGTACCCACGCCCCGAAGAGACTGGTACCTTAAACCAGCGTCTTAGACCACTCGGCCACACTACCTGGAAACAAAAGTCACCTCAGACTAATAAGCAGAATTTCCATATTATTAATCGTAGAAAACAAACTCTGCTGATAGAGGTGGGATTCGAACCCACGCCCCCGAAGAGACTGGTGCCGTAAACCAGAGCCTTAGACCACTCGTCCACTCTACCTGGAAACAAAAGACACCTCAGACTAATAAGCAAAAGCTTCATATTATTAATCTTAGGAAAAAAAGTAGACTGACACAGGTGGGATTCGAACCCACGCCCCCGAAGAGACTGGTGCCTTAAACCAGCGCCATAGACCACTCGGCCACTCTACCTGGAAACAAAAGTCTCCTCAGACTTATAAGCAAAAGCTTCATATTATTAATCTTAGGAAACAAAGTAGGCTGACAGAGGTGGGATTCGAGCCCACGCCCCCGAATAGACTGGTGCCTTGAACCAGCGCCTTAGACCACTCGGCCACTCTACCTGGAAACAAAAGACACCTCAGACTAATAAGCAAAAGCTTCATATTATTAATAATAGAAAACAAAATAGGCTGATAGACGTGGGATTCGAACCCACGCCCCCGAAGAGACTGGTGCCTTAAACCAGCGCCTTAGACCACTCGGCCACTCTACCTGGAAGCAAAAGCCACCTCAGACTAATAAGCAAAAGCTTCATATTATTAATCCTAGAAAACAAAGTAGGCTGATAGATGTGGGATGCGAACCCACGCCCCGAAGGGAATAGTGCCCTAAACCAGCTTCTTGGACCACTTGGCCACTCTACCCGAAAGCAAAAGTAAACTCAGTCTAATTAGCAAAAGCTTCATATTATTAATCGTAGAAAACAAACTCTGCTGATAGAGGTGGGACTCGAACTTACGCCCCCGAAGAGACTGGTGCCTTCAACCAGCGCCTTAGACCACTCGGCCACTCTACCTGGAAACAAAAGACACCTCAGACTAATAAGCAAAAGCATCATATTATTAATCGTAGAAAACAAACTCTGCTGATAGAGGTGGGACTCGAACCCACGCCCCCGAAGAGACTGGTGCCTTCAACCAGCGCCTTAGACCACTCGGCCACTCTACCTGGAAACAAAAGACACCTCAGACTAATAAGCAAAAGCTTCATATTATTAATCTTAGGGAAAAAAAAGTAGGCTGATAGATGTGGGATGCGAACCCACGTCCCGAAGGGAATGGTGCCTTAAACCAGCGCCTTAGACCACTCGGCCACTCTACCAGGAAACAAAAGTCACCTCAGACTAATAAGCAAAAGCTTCATATTATTAATCCTAGGAAACAAAGTAGGCTGATAGAGGTGGGATTCGTACCCACGCCCCGAAGAGACTGGTACCTTAAACCAGCGTCTTAGACCACTCGGCCACACTACCTGGAAACAAAAGTCACCTCAGACTAATAAGCAGAATTTTCATATTATTAATCGTAGAAAACAAACTCTGCTGATAGAGGTGGGATTCGAACCCACGCCCCCGAAGAGACTGGTGCCGTAAACCAGAGCCTTAGACCACTCGTCCACTCTACCTGGAAACAAAAGACACCTCAGACTAATAAGCAAAAGCTTCATATTATTAATCTTAGGAAAAAAAGTAGACTGACACAGGTGGGATTCGAACCCACGCCCCCGAAGAGACTGGTGCCTTAAACCAGCGCCATAGACCACTCGGCCACTCTACCTGGAAACAAAAGTCTCCTCAGACTTATAAGCAAAAGCTTCATATTATTAATCTTAGGAAACAAAGTAGGCTGACAGAGGTGGGATTCGAGCCCACGCCCCCGTATAGACTGGTGCCTTGAACCAGCGCCTTAGACCACTCGGCCAATCTACCTGGAAACAAAAGACACCTCAGACTAATAAGCAAAAGCTTCATATTATTAATCTTAGGAAAAAAAGTAGGCTGATAGATGTGGGATTCGAACCCACGCCCCCAAAGAGACTGGTGCCTTAAACCAGCGCCTTTGACCACTCGGCCACTCTACCTGGAAACAAAAGTCACCTCAGACTAATAAGCAAAAGCTTCATATTATTAATATTAGGAAACAAAGTAGGCTGACAGAGGTGGGATTCGAACCCACGCCCCCGAAGAGACTGGTGCCTTAAAACAGCGCCTAAGACCACTCGGCCACTCTACCTGGAAACAAAGACACCTCAGACTAATAAGCAAAAGCTTCATATTTATAGCTTAGGAAACAAAGTAGGCTGACAGAGGTAGGATTCGAACCCACGCCCCCGAACAGACTGGTGCCTTAAACCAGCGCCTTAGACCACTCGGCCACTCTACCTGGAAACAAAAGACACCTCAGACTAATAAGCAAAAGCATCATATTATTAATCGTAGAAAACAAACTCTGCTGATAGAGGTGGGACTCGAACCCACGCCCCCGAAGAGACTGGTGCCTTCAACCAGCGCCTTAGACCACTCGGCCACTCTACCTGGAAACAAAAGACACCTCAGACTAATAAGCAAAAGCTTCATATTATTAATCTTAGGGAAAAAAAAGTAGGCTGATAGATGTGGGATGCGAACCCACGTCCCGAAGGGAATGGTGCCTTAAACCAGCGCCTTAGACCACTCGGCCACTCTACCAGGAAACAAAAGTCACCTCAGACTAATAAGCAAAAGCTTCATATTATTAATCCTAGGAAACAAAGTAGGCTGATAGAGGTGGGATTCGTACCCACGCCCCGAAGAGACTGGTACCTTAAACCAGCGTCTTAGACCACTCGGCCACACTACCTGGAAACAAAAGTCACCTCAGACTAATAAGCAGAATTTTCATATTATTAATCGTAGAAAACAAACTCTGCTGATAGAGGTGGGATTCGAACCCACGCCCCCGAAGAGACTGGTGCCGTAAACCAGAGCCTTAGACCACTCGTCCACTCTACCTGGAAACAAAAGACACCTCAGACTAATAAGCAAAAGCTTCATATTATTAATCTTAGGAAACAAAGTAGGCTGACAGAGGTGGGATTCGAGCCCACGCCCCCGTATAGACTGGTGCCTTGAACCAGCGCCTTAGACCACTCGGCCAATCTACCTGGAAACAAAAGACACCTCAGACTAATAAGCAAAAGCTTCATATTATTAATCTTAGGAAAAAAAGTAGGCTGATAGATGTGGGATTCGAACCCACGCCCCCAAAGAGACTGGTGCCTTAAACCAGCGCCTTTGACCACTCGGCCACTCTACCTGGAAACGAAAGTCACCTCAGACTAATAAGCAAAAGCTTCATATTATTAATATTAGGAAACAAAGTAGGCTGACAGAGGTGGGATTCGAACCCACGCCCCCGAAGAGACTGGTGCCTTAAAACAGCGCCTAAGACCACTCGGCCACTCTACCTGGAAACAAAGACACCTCAGACTAATAATCAAAAGCTTCATATTTATAGCTTAGGAAACAAAGTAGGCTGACAGAGGTAGGATTCGAACCCACGCCCCCGAAGAGACTGGTGCCTTAAACCAGCGCCTTAGACCACTCGGCCACTCTACCTGGAAACAAAAGACACCTTAGACTAATAAGCAAAAGCTTTATATTATTAATCCTAGAAAACAAAGTAGGCTGATAGATGTGGGATGCGAACCCACGCCCCGAAGGGAATAGTGCCTTAAACCAGCGCCTTGGACCACTTGGCCACTCTTCCCGAAAGCAAAAGTAAACTCAGTCTATTAAGCAAAAGCTTCATATTATTAATCGTAGAAAACAAACTCTGCTGATAGAGGTGGGATTCGAACCCACGCCCCCGAAGAGACTGGTGCCTTAAAACAGCGCCATAGACCACTCGGCCACTCTACCTGGAAACAAAAGTCTCCTCAGACTTATAAGCAAAAGCTTCATATTATTAATCTTAGGAAACAAAGTAGGCTGACAGAGGTGGGATTCGAGCCCACGCCCCCGTATAGACTGGTGCCTTGAACCAGCGCCTTAGACCACTCGGCCAATCTACCTGGAAACAAAAGACACCTCAGACTAATAAGCAAAAGCTTCATATTATTAATCTTAGGAAAAAAAGTAGGCTGATAGATGTGGGATTCGAACCCACGCCCCCAAAGAGACTGGTGCCTTAAACCAGCGCCTTTGACCACTCGGCCACTCTACCTGGAAACAAAAGTCACCTCAGACTAATAAGCAAAAGCTTCATATTATTAATATTAGGAAACAAAGTAGGCTGACAGAGGTGGGATTCGAACCCACGCCCCCAAAGAGACTGGTGCCTTAAACCAGCGCCTTTGACCACTCGGCCACTCTACCTGGAAACAAAAGTCACCTCAGACTAATAAGCAAAAGCTTCATATTATTAATATTAGGAAACAAAGTAGGCTGACAGAGGTGGGATTCGAACCCACGCCCCCGAAGAGACTGGTGCCTTAAAACAGCGCCTAAGACCACTCGGCCACTCTACCTGGAAACAAAGACACCTCAGACTAATAAGCAAAAGCTTCATATTTATAGCTTAGGAAACAAAGTAGGCTGACAGTGGTAGGATTCGAACCCACGCCCCCGAACAGACTGGTGCCTTAAACCAGCGCCTTAGACCACTCGGCCACTCTACCTGGAAACAAAAGACACCTCAGACTAATAAGCAAAAGCATCATATTATTAATCGTAGAAAACAAACTCTGCTGATAGAGGTGGGACTCGAACCCACGCCCCCGAAGAGACTGGTGCCTTCAACCAGCGCCTTAGACCACTCGGCCACTCTACCTGGAAACAAAAGACACCTCAGACTAATAAGCAAAAGCTTCATATTATTAATCTTAGGGAAAAAAAAGTAGGCTGATAGATGTGGGATGCGAACCCACGTCCCGAAGGGAATGGTGCCTTAAACCAGCGCCTTAGACCACTCGGCCACTCTACCAGGAAACAAAAGTCACCTCAGACTAATAAGCAAAAGCTTCATATTATTAATCCTAGGAAACAAAGTAGGCTGATAGAGGTGGGATTCGTACCCACGCCCCGAAGAGACTGGTACCTTAAACCAGCGTCTTAGACCACTCGGCCACACTACCTGGAAACAAAAGTCACCTCAGACTAATAAGCAGAATTTTCATATTATTAATCGTAGAAAACAAACTCTGCTGATAGAGGTGGGATTCGAACCCACGCCCCCGAAGAGACTGGTGCCGTAAACCAGAGCCTTAGACCACTCGTCCACTCTACCTGGAAACAAAAGACACCTCAGACTAATAAGCAAAAGCTTCATATTATTAATCTTAGGAAACAAAGTAGGCTGACAGAGGTGGGATTCGAACCCACGCCCCCGAAGAGACTGGTGCCTTAAACCAGCGCCATAGACCACTCGGCCACTCTACCTGGAAACAAAAGTCTCCTCAGACTTATAAGCAAAAGCTTCATATTATTAATCTTAGGAAACAAAGTAGGCTGACAGAGGTGGGATTCGAGCCCACGCCCCCGTATAGACTGGTGCCTTGAACCAGCGCCTTAGACCACTCGGCCAATCTACCTGGAAACAAAAGACACCTCAGACTAATAAGCAAAAGCTTCATATTATTAATCTTAGGAAAAAAAGTAGGCTGATAGATGTGGGATTCGAACCCACGCCCCCAAAGAGACTGGTGCCTTAAACCAGCGCCTTAGACCACTCGGCCACTCTACCTGGAAACAAAAGTCACCTCAGACTAATAAGCAAAAGCTTCATATTATTAATCTTAGGAAACAAAGTAGGCTGACAGAGGTGGGATTCGAGCCCACGCCCCCGTATAGACTGGTGCCTTGAACCAGCGCCTTAGACCACTCGGCCAATCTACCTGGAAACAAAAGACACCTCAGACTAATAAGCAAAAGCTTCATATTATTAATCTTAGGAAAAAAAGTAGGCTGATAGATGTGGGACTCGAACCCACGCCCCCGAAGAGACTGGTGCCTTCAACCAGCGCCTTAGACCACTCGGCCACTCTACCTGGAAACAAAAGACACCTCAGACTAATAAGCAAAAGCTTCATATTATTAATCTTAGGGAAAAAAAAGTAGGCTGATAGATGTGGGATGCGAACCCACGTCCCGAAGGGAATGGTGCCTTAAACCAGCGCCTTAGACCACTCGGCCACTCTACCAGGAAACAAAAGTCACCTCAGACTAATAAGCAAAAGCTTCATATTATTAATCCTAGGAAACAAAGTAGGCTGATAGAGGTGGGATTCGTACCCACGCCCCGAAGAGACTGGTACCTTAAACCAGCGTCTTAGACCACTCGGCCACACTACCTGGAAACAAAAGTCACCTCAGACTAATAAGCAGAATTTTCATATTATTAATCGTAGAAAACAAACTCTGCTGATAGAGGTGGGATTCGAACCCACGCCCCCGAAGAGACTGGTGCCGTAAACCAGAGCCTTAGACCACTCGTCCACTCTACCTGGAAACAAAAGACACCTCAGACTAATAAGCAAAAGCTTCATATTATTAATCTTAGGAAACAAAGTAGGCTGACAGAGGTGGGATTCGAGCCCACGCCCCCGTATAGACTGGTGCCTTGAACCAGCGCCTTAGACCACTCGGCCAATCTACCTGGAAACAAAAGACACCTCAGACTAATAAGCAAAAGCTTCATATTATTAATCTTAGGAAAAAAAGTAGGCTGATAGATGTGGGATTCGAACCCACGCCCCCAAAGAGACTGGTGCCTTAAACCAGCGCCTTTGACCACTCGGCCACTCTACCTGGAAACAAAAGTCACCTCAGACTAATAAGCAAAAGCTTCATATTATTAATATTAGGAAACAAAGTAGGCTGACAGAGGTGGGATTCGAACCCACGCCCCCGAAGAGACTGGTGCCTTAAAACAGCGCCTAAGACCACTCGGCCACTCTACCTGGAAACAAAGACACCTCAGACTAATAATCAAAAGCTTCATATTTATAGCTTAGGAAACAAAGTAGGCTGACAGAGGTAGGATTCGAACCCACGCCCCCGAAGAGACTGGTGCCTTAAACCAGCGCCTTAGACCACTCGGCCACTCTACCTGGAAACAAAAGACACCTTAGACTAATAAGCAAAAGCTTTATATTATTAATCCTAGAAAACAAAGTAGGCTGATAGATGTGGGATGCGAACCCACGCCCCGAAGGGAATAGTGCCTTAAACCAGCGCCTTGGACCACTTGGCCACTCTTCCCGAAAGCAAAAGTAAACTCAGTCTATTAAGCAAAAGCTTCATATTATTAATCGTAGAAAACAAACTCTGCTGATAGAGGTGGGATTCGAACCCACGCCCCCGAAGAGACTGGTGCCTTAAAACAGCGCCTAAGACCACTCGGCCACTCTACCTGCAAACAAAAGACACCTCAGACTAATAAGCAAAAGCTTCATATTATTAATAATAGAAAACAAAATAGGCTGATAGACGTGGGATTCGAACCCACGCCCCCGAAGAGACTGGTGCCTTAAACCAGCGCCTTAGACCACTCGGCCACTCTACCTGGAAACAAAAGCCACCTCAGACTAATAAGCAAAAGCTTCATATTATTAATCCTAGAAAACAAAGTAGGCTGATAGATGTGGGATGCGAACCCACGCCCCGAAGGGAATAGTGCCCTAAACCAGCTTCTTGGACCACTTGGCCACTCTACCCGAAAGCAAAAGTAAACTCAGTCTAATTAGCAAAAGCTTCATATTATTAATCGTAGAAAACAAACTCTGCTGATAGAGGTGGGACTCGAACCCACGCCCCCGAAGAGACTGGTGCCTTCAACCAGCGCCTTAGACCACTCGGCCACTCTACCTGGAAACAAAAGACACCTCAGACTAATAAGCAAAAGCTTCATATTATTAATCTTAGGAAAAAAAGTAGGCTGATAGATGTGGGATGCGAACCCACGTCCCGAAGGGAATGGTGCCTTAAACCAGCGCCTTTGACCACTCGGCCACTCTACCAGGAAACAAAAGTCACCTCAGACTAATAAGCAAAAGCTTCATATTTATAGGTTAGGAAACAAAGTAGGCTGACAGAGGTAGGATTCGAACCCACGCCCCCGAAGAGACTGGTGCCTTAAACCAGCGCCTTAGACCACTCGGCCACTCTACCTGGAAACAAAAGACACCTTAGACTAATAAGCAAAAGCTTTATATTATTAATCCTAGAAAACAAAGTAGGCTGATAGATGTGGGATGCGAACCCACGCCCCGAAGGGAATAGTGCCCTAAACCAGCTTCTTGGACCACTTGGCCACTCTACCCGAAAGCAAAAGTAAACTCAGTCTAATTAGCAAAAGCTTCATATTATTAATCGTAGAAAACAAACTCTGCTGATAGAGGTGGGACTCGAACTTACGCCCCCGAAGAGACTGGTGCCTTCAACCAGCGCCTTAGACCACTCGGCCACTCTACCTGGAAACAAAAGACACCTCAGACTAATAAGCAAAAGCATCATATTATTAATCGTAGAAAACAAACTCTGCTGATAGAGGTGGGACTCGAACCCACGCCCCCGAAGAGACTGGTGCCTTCAACCAGCGCCTTAGACCACTCGGCCACTCTACCTGGAAACAAAAGACACCTCAGACTAATAAGCAAAAGCTTCATATTATTAATCTTAGGAAAAAAAGTAGGCTGATAGATGTGGGATGCGAACCCACGCCCCGAAGGGAATAGTGCCTTAAACCAGCGCCTTGGACCACTTGGCCACTCTACCCGAAAGCAAAAGTAAACTCAGTCTATTTAGCAAAAGCTTCATATTATTAATCGTAGAAAACAAACTCTGCTGATAGAGGTGGGATTCGAACCCACGCCCCCGAAGAGACTGGTGCCTTAAACCAGAGCCTTAGACCACTCGTCCACTCTACCTGGAAACAAAAGACAACTCAGGATAATAAGCAAAAGCTTCATATTATTAATCTTAGGAAAAAAAGTAGGCTGACACAGGTGGGATTCGAACCCACGCCCCCGAAGAGACTGGTGCCTTAAACCAGCGCCATAGACCACTCGGCAACTCTACCTGGAAACAAACGTCTCCTCAGACTAATAAGCAAAAGCTTCATATTATTAATCTTAGGAAACAAAGTAGGCTGACAGAGGTGGGATTCGAGCCCACGCCCCCGAATAGACTGGTGCCTTGAACCAGCGCCTTAGACCACTCGGCCACTCTACCTGGAAACAAAAGACACCTCAGACTAATAAGCAAAAGCTTCATATTATTAATCTTAGGAAAAAAAGTAGGCTGATAGATGTGGGATGCGATCCCACGTCCCGATGGGAATGGTGCCTTAAACCCGCGCCTTAGACCACTCGGCCACTCTACCTGGAAACAAATGTCACCTCAGACTACTAAGCAAAAGCTTCATATTATTAATCCTAGGAAACAAAGTTGGCTGATAGAGGTGGGGTTCGAACCCACGCCACGAAGAGACTGGTACCTTAAACCAGCGTCTTAGACCACTCGGCCACACTACCTGGAAACAAAAGTCACCTCAGACTAATAAGCAGAATTTTCATATTATTAATCTTAGGAAACAAAGTAAGCTGACAGAGGTGGGATTCGAGCCCACGCCCCCGAATAGACTGGTGCCTTAAACCAGCGCCATAGACCACTCGGCCACTCTACCTGGAAACAAAAGTCTCCTCAGACTAATAAGCAAAAGCTTCATATTATTAATCTTAGGAAACAGAGTAGGCTGACAGAGGTGGGATTCGAGCCCACGCCCCCGAATAGACTGGTGCCTTGAACCAGCGCCTTAGACCACTCGGCCACTCTACCTGGAAACAAAAGACACCTCAGACTAATAAGCAAAAGCTTCATATTATTAATCCTAGAAAACAAAGTAGGCTGATAGATGTGGGATTTGAACCCACGCCCCGAAGGGAATAGTGCCCTAAACCAGCTTCTTGGACCACTTGGCCACTCTACCCGAAAGCAAAAGTAAACTCTATTTAGCAAAAGCTTCATATTATTAATCGTAGAAAACAAACTCTGCTGATAGAGGTGGGATTCGAACCCACGCCCCCGAAGAGACTGGTGCCTTAAACCAGCGCCATAGACCACTCGGCCACTCTACCTGGAAACAAAAGTCTCCTCAGATTAATAAGCAAACGCTTCATATTTATATCTTAGGAAACAAAGTAGGCTGACAGAGGTAGGATTCGAACCCACGCCCCCGAAGAGACTGGTGCCTTAAACCAGCGCTTTAGACCACTCGGCCACTCTACCTGGAAACAAAAGTCACCTCAGACTAATAAGCAAAAGCTTCATATTATTAGTCCTAGGAAACAAAGTAGGCTGATAAAGGTGGGATTCGAACCCACGCCCCCGAAGAGACTGGTGCCTTAAAACAGCGCCTAAGACCACTCGGCCACTCTACCTGGAAACAAAAGACACCTCAGACTAATAAGCAAAAGCTTCATATTATTAATCCTAGAAAACAAAATAGGCTGATAGATGTGGGATTCGAACCCAAGCCTAACATATTTTGTAGCTCTTTCTACTCCTCTTTCTATGGTTCTCTTGATGTAAATTGTCATATTTAAATTCAATCAAACTCCGTATTGTAAAACTGAACCACATGAACAAAACCTTGCGAGTTTCTATAATTCCTTTGCATTTAATTACGTCAAAATCTCCTCTGTACCCTTTGGCATTCCCCCTAATCCACCGCTGATGCTTCATGGCGTACCGGTTCAACTCTACTGCATCGCTCCATGAGACAAACTCGTAATACCCATCGATATTCGTTCCCAACTCTCTCCTATTCATTCATTTTTGGGGGTAATTCGGTTCGGAGACCATTTCCAGTGTTGTTGGCGTACCACCTCCCCCCGGACAAATCTCCGCTCCTCAGACTTATAAGCAAAAGCTTCATATTATTAATCTTAGGAAACAAAGTAGGCTGACAGAGGTGGGATTCGAGCCCACGCCCCCGTATAGACTGGTGCCTTGAACCAGCGCCTTAGACCACTCGGCCAATCTACCTGGAAACAAAAGACACCTCAGACTAATAAGCAAAAGCTTCATATTATTAATCTTAGGAAAAAAAGTAGGCTGATAGATGTGGGATTCGAACCCACGCCCCCAAAGAGACTGGTGCCTTAAACCAGCGCCTTTGACCACTCGGCCACTCTACCTGGAAACAAAAGTCACCTCAGACTAATAAGCAAAAGCTTCATATTATTAATATTAGGAAACAAAGTAGGCTGACAGAGGTGGGATTCGAACCCACGCCCCCAAAGAGACTGGTGCCTTAAACCAGCGCCTTTGACCACTCGGCCACTCTACCTGGAAACAAAAGTCACCTCAGACTAATAAGCAAAAGCTTCATATTATTAATATTAGGAAACAAAGTAGGCTGACAGAGGTGGGATTCGAACCCACGCCCCCGAAGAGACTGGTGCCTTAAAACAGCGCCTAAGACCACTCGGCCACTCTACCTGGAAACAAAGACACCTCAGACTAATAAGCAAAAGCTTCATATTTATAGCTTAGGAAACAAAGTAGGCTGACAGTGGTAGGATTCGAACCCACGCCCCCGAACAGACTGGTGCCTTAAACCAGCGCCTTAGACCACTCGGCCACTCTACCTGGAAACAAAAGACACCTCAGACTAATAAGCAAAAGCATCATATTATTAATCGTAGAAAACAAACTCTGCTGATAGAGGTGGGACTCGAACCCACGCCCCCGAAGAGACTGGTGCCTTCAACCAGCGCCTTAGACCACTCGGCCACTCTACCTGGAAACAAAAGACACCTCAGACTAATAAGCAAAAGCTTCATATTATTAATCTTAGGGAAAAAAAAGTAGGCTGATAGATGTGGGATGCGAACCCACGTCCCGAAGGGAATGGTGCCTTAAACCAGCGCCTTAGACCACTCGGCCACTCTACCAGGAAACAAAAGTCACCTCAGACTAATAAGCAAAAGCTTCATATTATTAATCCTAGGAAACAAAGTAGGCTGATAGAGGTGGGATTCGTACCCACGCCCCGAAGAGACTGGTACCTTAAACCAGCGTCTTAGACCACTCGGCCACACTACCTGGAAACAAAAGTCACCTCAGACTAATAAGCAGAATTTTCATATTATTAATCGTAGAAAACAAACTCTGCTGATAGAGGTGGGATTCGAACCCACGCCCCCGAAGAGACTGGTGCCGTAAACCAGAGCCTTAGACCACTCGTCCACTCTACCTGGAAACAAAAGACACCTCAGACTAATAAGCAAAAGCTTCATATTATTAATCTTAGGAAACAAAGTAGGCTGACAGAGGTGGGATTCGAGCCCACGCCCCCGTATAGACTGGTGCCTTGAACCAGCGCCTTAGACCACTCGGCCAATCTACCTGGAAACAAAAGACACCTCAGACTAATAAGCAAAAGCTTCATATTATTAATCTTAGGAAAAAAAGTAGGCTGATAGATGTGGGATTCGAACCCACGCCCCCAAAGAGACTGGTGCCTTAAACCAGCGCCTTTGACCACTCGGCCACTCTACCTGGAAACAAAAGTCACCTCAGACTAATAAGCAAAAGCTTCATATTATTAATATTAGGAAACAAAGTAGGCTGACAGAGGTGGGATTCGAACCCACGCCCCCGAAGAGACTGGTGCCTTAAAACAGCGCCTAAGACCACTCGGCCACTCTACCTGGAAACAAAGACACCTCAGACTAATAATCAAAAGCTTCATATTTATAGCTTAGGAAACAAAGTAGGCTGACAGAGGTAGGATTCGAACCCACGCCCCCGAAGAGACTGGTGCCTTAAACCAGCGCCTTAGACCACTCGGCCACTCTACCTGGAAACAAAAGACACCTTAGACTAATAAGCAAAAGCTTTATATTATTAATCCTAGAAAACAAAGTAGGCTGATAGATGTGGGATGCGAACCCACGCCCCGAAGGGAATAGTGCCTTAAACCAGCGCCTTGGACCACTTGGCCACTCTTCCCGAAAGCAAAAGTAAACTCAGTCTATTAAGCAAAAGCTTCATATTATTAATCGTAGAAAACAAACTCTGCTGATAGAGGTGGGATTCGAACCCACGCCCCCGAAGAGACTGGTGCCTTAAAACAGCGCCTAAGACCACTCGGCCACTCTACCTGCAAACAAAAGACACCTCAGACTAATAAGCAAAAGCTTCATATTATTAATAATAGAAAACAAAATAGGCTGATAGACGTGGGATTCGAACCCACGCCCCCGAAGAGACTGGTGCCTTAAACCAGCGCCTTAGACCACTCGGCCACTCTACCTGGAAACAAAAGCCACCTCAGACTAATAAGCAAAAGCTTCATATTATTAATCCTAGAAAACAAAGTAGGCTGATAGATGTGGGATGCGAACCCACGCCCCGAAGGGAATAGTGCCCTAAACCAGCTTCTTGGACCACTTGGCCACTCTACCCGAAAGCAAAAGTAAACTCAGTCTAATTAGCAAAAGCTTCATATTATTAATCGTAGAAAACAAACTCTGCTGATAGAGGTGGGACTCGAACCCACGCCCCCGAAGAGACTGGTGCCTTCAACCAGCGCCTTAGACCACTCGGCCACTCTACCTGGAAACAAAAGACACCTCAGACTAATAAGCAAAAGCTTCATATTATTAATCTTAGGAAAAAAAGTAGGCTGATAGATGTGGGATGCGAACCCACGTCCCGAAGGGAATGGTGCCTTAAACCAGCGCCTTTGACCACTCGGCCACTCTACCAGGAAACAAAAGTCACCTCAGACTAATAAGCAAAAGCTTCATATTTATAGGTTAGGAAACAAAGTAGGCTGACAGAGGTAGGATTCGAACCCACGCCCCCGAAGAGACTGGTGCCTTAAACCAGCGCCTTAGACCACTCGGCCACTCTACCTGGAAACAAAAGACACCTTAGACTAATAAGCAAAAGCTTTATATTATTAATCCTAGAAAACAAAGTAGGCTGATAGATGTGGGATGCGAACCCACGCCCCGAAGGGAATAGTGCCCTAAACCAGCTTCTTGGACCACTTGGCCACTCTACCCGAAAGCAAAAGTAAACTCAGTCTAATTAGCAAAAGCTTCATATTATTAATCGTAGAAAACAAACTCTGCTGATAGAGGTGGGACTCGAACTTACGCCCCCGAAGAGACTGGTGCCTTCAACCAGCGCCTTAGACCACTCGGCCACTCTACCTGGAAACAAAAGACACCTCAGACTAATAAGCAAAAGCATCATATTATTAATCGTAGAAAACAAACTCTGCTGATAGAGGTGGGACTCGAACCCACGCCCCCGAAGAGACTGGTGCCTTCAACCAGCGCCTTAGACCACTCGGCCACTCTACCTGGAAACAAAAGACACCTCAGACTAATAAGCAAAAGCTTCATATTATTAATCTTAGGAAAAAAAGTAGGCTGATAGATGTGGGATGCGAACCCACGCCCCGAAGGGAATAGTGCCTTAAACCAGCGCCTTGGACCACTTGGCCACTCTACCCGAAAGCAAAAGTAAACTCAGTCTATTTAGCAAAAGCTTCATATTATTAATCGTAGAAAACAAACTCTGCTGATAGAGGTGGGATTCGAACCCACGCCCCCGAAGAGACTGGTGCCTTAAACCAGAGCCTTAGACCACTCGTCCACTCTACCTGGAAACAAAAGACAACTCAGGCTAATAAGCAAAAGCTTCATATTATTAATCTTAGGAAAAAAAGTAGGCTGACACAGGTGGGATTCGAACCCACGCCCCCGAAGAGACTGGTGCCTTAAACCAGCGCCATAGACCACTCGGCAACTCTACCTGGAAACAAACGTCTCCTCAGACTAATAAGCAAAAGCTTCATATTATTAATCTTAGGAAACAAAGTAGGCTGACAGAGGTGGGATTCGAGCCCACGCCCCCGAATAGACTGGTGCCTTGAACCAGCGCCTTAGACCACTCGGCCACTCTACCTGGAAACAAAAGACACCTCAGACTAATAAGCAAAAGCTTCATATTATTAATCTTAGGAAAAAAAGTAGGCTGATAGATGTGGGATGCGATCCCACGTCCCGATGGGAATGGTGCCTTAAACCCGCGCCTTAGACCACTCGGCCACTCTACCTGGAAACAAATGTCACCTCAGACTACTAAGCAAAAGCTTCATATTATTAATCCTAGGAAACAAAGTTGGCTGATAGAGGTGGGATTCGAACCCACGCCACGAAGAGACTGGTACCTTAAACCAGCGTCTTAGACCACTCGGCCACACTACCTGGAAACAAAAGTCACCTCAGACTAATAAGCAGAATTTTCATATTATTAATCTTAGGAAACAAAGTAAGCTGACAGAGGTGGGATTCGAGCCCACGCCCCCGAATAGACTGGTGCCTTAAACCAGCGCCATAGACCACTCGGCCACTCTACCTGGAAACAAAAGTCTCCTCAGACTAATAAGCAAAAGCTTCATATTATTAATCTTAGGAAACAGAGTAGGCTGACAGAGGTGGGATTCGAGCCCACGCCCCCGAATAGACTGGTGCCTTGAACCAGCGCCTTAGACCACTCGGCCACTCTACCTGGAAACAAAAGACACCTCAGACTAATAAGCAAAAGCTTCATATTATTAATCCTAGAAAACAAAGTAGGCTGATAGATGTGGGATTTGAACCCACGCCCCGAAGGGAATAGTGCCCTAAACCAGCTTCTTGGACCACTTGGCCACTCTACCCGAAAGCAAAAGTAAACTCTATTTAGCAAAAGCTTCATATTATTAATCGTAGAAAACAAACTCTGCTGATAGAGGTGGGATTCGAACCCACGCCCCCGAAGAGACTGGTGCCTTAAACCAGCGCCATAGACCACTCGGCCACTCTACCTGGAAACAAAAGTCTCCTCAGATTAATAAGCAAACGCTTCATATTTATATCTTAGGAAACAAAGTAGGCTGACAGAGGTAGGATTCGAACCCACGCCCCCGAAGAGACTGGTGCCTTAAACCAGCGCTTTAGACCACTCGGCCACTCTACCTGGAAACAAAAGTCACCTCAGACTAATAAGCAAAAGCTTCATATTATTAGTCCTAGGAAACAAAGTAGGCTGATAAAGGTGGGATTCGAACCCACGCCCCCGAAGAGACTGGTGCCTTAAAACAGCGCCTAAGACCACTCGGCCACTCTACCTGGAAACAAAAGACACCTCAGACTAATAAGCAAAAGCTTCATATTATTAATCCTAGAAAACAAAATAGGCTGATAGATGTGGGATTCGAACCCAAGCCCCGAAGGGAATGGTGCCTTTAACCAGCGCCTTGGACCACTTGGCCACTCTACCCGAAAGCAAAAGTAAACTCAGTCTATTTAGCAAAAGCTTCATATTATTAATCGTAGAAAACAAACTCTGCTGATAGAGGTGGGATTCGAACCCACGCCCCCGAAGAGACTGGTGCCGTAAACCAGAGCCTTAGACCACTCGTCCACTCTACCTGGAAACAAAAGACACCTCAGACTAATAAGCAAAAGCTTCATATTATTAATCTTAGGAAAAAAAGTAGACTGACACAGGTGGGATTCGAACCCACGCCCCCGAAGAGACTGGTGCCTTAAACCAGCGCCATAGACCACTCGGCCACTCTACCTGGAAACAAAAGTCTCCTCAGACTTATAAGCAAAAGCTTCATATTATTAATCTTAGGAAACAAAGTAGGCTGACAGAGGTGGGATTCGAGCCCACGCCCCCGTATAGACTGGTGCCTTGAACCAGCGCCTTAGACCACTCGGCCAATCTACCTGGAAACAAAAGACACCTCAGACTAATAAGCAAAAGCTTCATATTATTAATCTTAGGAAAAAAAGTAGGCTGATAGATGTGGGATTCGAACCCACGCCCCCAAAGAGACTGGTGCCTTAAACCAGCGCCTTTGACCACTCGGCCACTCTACCTGGAAACAAAAGTCACCTCAGACTAATAAGCAAAAGCTTCATATTATTAATATTAGGAAACAAAGTAGGCTGACAGAGGTGGGATTCGAACCCACGCCCCCGAAGAGACTGGTGCCTTAAAACAGCGCCTAAGACCACTCGGCCACTCTACCTGGAAACAAAGACACCTCAGACTAATAATCAAAAGCTTCATATTTATAGCTTAGGAAACAAAGTAGGCTGACAGAGGTAGGATTCGAACCCACGCCCCCGAAGAGACTGGTGCCTTAAACCAGCGCCTTAGACCACTCGGCCACTCTACCTGGAAACAAAAGACACCTTAGACTAATAAGCAAAAGCTTTATATTATTAATCCTAGAAAACCAAGTAGGCTGATAGATGTGGGATGCGAACCCACGCCCCGAAGGGAATAGTGCCTTAAACCAGCGCCTTGGACCACTTGGCCACTCTTCCCGAAAGCAAAAGTAAACTCAGTCTATTAAGCAAAAGCTTCATATTATTAATCGTAGAAAACAAACTCTGCTGATAGAGGTGGGATTCGAACCCACGCCCCCGAAGAGACTGGTGCCTTAAACCAGCGCCTTAGACCACTCGGCCACTCTACCTGGAAACAAAAGACACCTCAGACTAATAAGCAAAAGCTTCATATTATTAATCTTAGGAAAAAAGTAGGCTGACACAGGTGGGATTCGAACCCACGCCCCCGAAGAGACTGGTGCCTTAAACCAGCGCCATAGACCACTCGGCCACTCTACCTGGAAACAAAAGACACCTCAGACTAATAAGCAAAAGCTTCATATTATTAATAATAGAAAACAAAATAGGCTGATAGACGTGGGATTCGAACCCACGCCCCCGAAGAGACTGGTGCCTTAAACCAGCGCCTTAGACCACTCGGCCACTCTACCTGGAAACAAAAGCCACCTCAGACTAATAAGCAAAAGCTTCATATTATTAATCCTAGAAAACAAAGTAGGCTGATAGATGTGGGATGCGAACCCACGCCCCGAAGGGAATGGTGCCTTAAACCAGCGCCTTTGACCACTCGGCCACTCTACCAGGAAACAAAAGTCACCTCAGACTAATAAGCAAAAGCTTCATATTTATAGGTTAGGAAACAAAGTAGGCTGACAGAGGTAGGATTCGAACCCACGCCCCCGAAGAGACTGGTGCCTTAAACCAGCGCCTTAGACCACTCGGCCACTCTACCTGGAAACATAAGACACCTTAGACTAATAAGCAAAAGCTTTATATTATTAATCCTAGAAAACAAAGTAGGCTGATAGATGTGGGATGCGAACCCACGCCCCGAAGGGAATAGCGCCCTAAACCAGCTTCTTGGACCACTTGGCCACTCTACCCGAAAGCAAAAGTAAACTCAGTCTAATTAGCAAAAGCTTCATATTATTAATCGTAGAAAACAAACTCTGCTGATAGAGGTGGGACTCGAACTTACGCCCCCGAAGAGACTGGTGCCTTCAACCAGCGCCTTAGACCACTCGGCCACTCTACCTGGAAACAAAAGACACCTCAGACTAATAAGCAAAAGCATCATATTATTAATCGTAGAAAACAAACTCTGCTGATAGAGGTGGGACTCGAACCCACGCCCCCGAAGAGACTGGTGCCTTCAACCAGCGCCTTAGACCACTCGGCCACTCTACCTGGAAACAAAAGACACCTCAGACTAATAAGCAAAAGCTTCATATTATTAATCTTAGGAAAAAAAGTAGGCTGATAGATGTGGGATGCGAACCCACGCCCCGAAGGGAATAGTGCCTTAAACCAGCGCCTTGGACCACTTGGCCACTCTACCCGAAAGCAAAAGTAAACTCAGTCTATTTAGCAAAAGCTTCATATTATTAATCGTAGAAAACAAACTCTGCTGATAGAGGTGGGATTCGAACCCACGCCCCCGAAGAGACTGGTGCCTTAAACCAGAGCCTTAGACCACTCGTCCACTCTACCTGGAAACAAAAGACAACTCAGGCTAATAAGCAAAAGCTTCATATTATTAATCTTAGGAAAAAAAGTAGGCTGACACAGGTGGGATTCGAACCCACGCCCCCGAAGAGACTGGTGCCTTAAACCAGCGCCATAGACCACTCGGCAACTCTACCTGGAAACAAACGTCTCCTCAGACTAATAAGCAAAAGCTTCATATTATTAATCTTAGGAAACAAAGTAGGCTGACAGAGGTGGGATTCGAGCCCACGCCCCCGAATAGACTGGTGCCTTGAACCAGCGCCTTAGACCACTCGGCCACTCTACCTGGAAACAAAAGACACCTCAGACTAATAAGTAAAAGCTTCATATTATTAATCTTAGGAAAAAAAGTAGGCTGATAGATGTGGGATGCGAACCCACGTCCCGAAGGGAATGGTGCCTTAAACCCGCGCCTTAGACCACTCGGCCACTCTACCTGGAAACAAATGTCACCTCAGACTACTAAGCAAAAGCTTCATATTATTAATCCTAGGAAACAAAGTTGGCTGATAGAGGTGGGATTCGAACCCACGCCACGAAGAGACTGGTACCTTAAACCAGCGTCTTAGACCACTCGGCCACACTACCTGGAAACAAAAGTCACCTCAGACTAATAAGCAGAATTTTCATATTATTAATCTTAGGAAACAAAGTAGGCTGACAGAGGTGGGATTCGAGCCCACGCCCCCGAATAGACTGGTGCCTTAAACCAGCGCCATAGACCACTCGGCCACTCTACCTGGAAACAAAAGTCTCCTCAGACTAATAAGCAAAAGCTTCATATTATTAATCTTAGGAAACAGAGTAGGCTGACAGAGGTGGGATTCGAGCCCACGCCCCCGAATAGACTGGTGCCTTGAACCAGCGCCTTAGACCACTCGGCCACTCTACCTGGAAACAAAAGACACCTCAGACTAATAAGCAAAAGCTTCATATTATTAATCCTAGAAAACAAAGTAGGCTGATAGATGTGGGATTTGAACCCACGCCCCGAAGGGAATAGTGCCCTAAACCAGCTTCTTGGACCACTTGGCCACTCTACCCGAAAGCAAAAGTAAACTCTATTTAGCAAAAGCTTCATATTATTAATCGTAGAAAACAAACTCTGCTGATAGAGGTGGGATTCGAACCCACGCCCCCGAAGAGACTGGTGCCTTAAACCAGCGCCATAGACCACTCGGCCACTCTACCTGGAAACAAAAGTCTCCTCAGATTAATAAGCAAACGCTTCATATTTATATCTTAGGAAACAAAGTAGGCTGACAGAGGTAGGATTCGAACCCACGCCCCCGAAGAGACTGGTGCCTTAAACCAGCGCTTTAGACCACTCGGCCACTCTACCTGGAAACAAAAGTCTCCTCAGATTAATAAGCAAAAGCTTCATATTTATATCTTAGGAAACAAAGTAGGCTGACAGAGATAGGATTCGAACCCACGCCCCCGAAGAGACTGGTGCCTTAAATCAGCGCCTAAGACCACTCGGCCACTCTACCTGGAAACAAAAGACACCTCAGACTAATAAGCAAAAGCTTCATATTATTAATCCTAGAAAACAAAATAGGCTGATAGATGTGGGATTCGAACCCAAGCCCCGAAGGGAATGGTGCCTTTAACCAGCGCCTTGGACCACTTGGCCACTCTACCCGAAAGCAAAAGTAAACTCAGTCTATTTAGCAAAAGCATCATATTATTAATCGTAGAAAACAAACTCTGCTGATAGAGGTGGGACTCGAACCCACGCCCCCGAAGAGACTGGTGGCTTAAACCAGCCCCTTAGACCATTCGGCCACTCTTCCTGGAAACAGACGTCACCTCAGACTAATAAGCAAAAGCTTCATATTATTAATCCTAGGAAACAAAGTAGGCTGACAGAGGTGGGATTCGCACCCACGCCCCCGAAGAGACTGGTGCCGTCAACCAGCGCCTTAGACCACTCGGCCACTCTACCTGGAAACAAAAGTCTCCTCAGACTAATAAGCAAAAGCTTCATATTTATATCTTAGGAGACAAAGTAGGCTGACAGAGGTAGGATTCGAACCCACGCTTCCGAAGAGACTGGTGCCTTAAACCAGCGCTTTAGACCACTCGGCCACTCTACCTGGAAACAAAAGACACCTTAGACTAATAAGCAAAAGCTTCATATTATTAATCCTAGAAAACAAAGTAGGCTGATAGATGTGGGATGCGAACCCACGCCCCGAAGGGAATAGTGCCTTAAACCAGCGCCTTGGACCACTTGGCCACTCTACCTGGAAACAAAAGTCACCTCAGACTAATAAGCAAAAGCTTCATATTATTAGTCCTAGGAAACAAAGTAGGCTGATAGAGGTGGGATTCGAACCCACGCCCCCGAAGAGACTGGTGCCTTAAAACAGCGCCTAAGACCACTCGGCCACTCTACTTGGAAACAAAAGACACCTCAGACTAATAAGCAAAAGCTTCATATTATTAATCCTAGAAAACAAAATAGGCTGATAGATGTGGGATTCGAACCCAAGCCCCGAAGGGAAAGGTGCCTTTAACCAGCGCCTTGGACCACTTGGCCACTCTACCCGAAAGCAAAAGTAAACTCAGTCTATTTAGCAAAAGCATCATATTATTAATCGTAGAAAACAAACTCTGCTGATAGAGGTGGGACTCGAACCCACGCCCCCGAAGAGACTGGTGGCTTAAACCAGCCCCTTAGACCATTCGGCCACTCTTCCTGGAAACAGACGTCACCTCAGACTAATAAGCAAAAGCTTCATATTATTAATCCTAGGAAACAAAGTAGGCTGACAGAGGTGGGATTCGCACCCACGCCCCCGAAGAGACTGGTGCCTTCAACCAGCGCCTTAGACCACTCGGCCACTCTACCTGGAAACAAAAGACACCTCAGACTAATAAGCAAAAGCTTCATATTATTAATCCTTGGAAACAAAGTAGGCTGATAGAGGTGGGATACGAGCCCACGCCCCCGAATAGACTGGTGCCTTAAACCCGCGCCTTAGACCACTCGGCCACTCTACCTGGAAGCAAAAGTCACCTCAGACTACTAAGCAAAAGCTTCATATTATTAATCCTAGAAAACAAAATAGGCTGATAGACGTGGGATTCGAACCCACGCCCCCGATGAGACTGGTGCTTTAAACCAGCGCCTTAGACCTCTCGGCCACTCTACCTGGAAACAAAAGTCACCTCAGACTAATAAGCAAAAGCTTCATATTATTAATCCTAGGAAACAAAGTAATCTGATAGAGGTGGGATTCGAGCCCAAGCCCCCGAATAGACTGGTGCCTTAAACCCGCGCCTTAGACCACTCGGCCACTCTACCTGGAAACAAAAGTCACCTCAGACTACTAAGCAAAAGCTTCATATTATTAATCCTAGAAAACAAAGTAGGCTGATAGATGTGGGATGCGAACCGACGCCCCGAAGGGAATAGTGCCTTAAACCAGCTTCTTGGACCACTTGGCCACTCTACCCGAAAGCAAAAGTAAACTCAGTCTATTTAGCAAAAGCTTCATATTATTAATCGTAGAAAACAAATTCTGCTGATAGAAGTGGGATTCGAACCCACGCCCCCGAAGAGACTGGTGCCTTAAACCAGCGCCTTAGACCACTCGGCCACTCTACCTGGAAACAAAAGTCACCTCAGACTAATAAGCAAAAGCTTCATATTTATATCTAAGGAAACAAAGTAGGCTGACAGAGGTAGGATTCGAACCCACGCCCACGAAGAGACTGGTGCCTTAAACCAGCGCCTTAGACCACTCGGCCACTCTACCTGGAAGCAATAGTCACCTCAGACTAATAAGCAAAAGCTTCATATTATAAGTCCTAGGAAACAAAGTAGGCTGATAGAGGTGGGATTCGAACCCACGCCCCCGAAGAGACTGGTGTCTTAAACCAGCGCCTAAGACCACTCGGCCACTCTACCTGGAAGCAATAGTCACCTCAGACTAATAAGCAAAAGCTTCATATTATTAGTCCTAGGAAACAAAGTAGGCTGATAGAGGTGGGATTCGAACCCATGCCCCCGAAGAGACTGGTGCCTTAAACCAGCTTCTTGGACCACTCGGCCACTCTACCTGGAAACAAAAGCCACCTCAGACTAATAAGCAAAAGCTTCATATTATTAATCCTAGAAAACAAAGTAGGCTGATAGATGTGGGATGCGAACCCACGCCCCGAAGGGAATGGTGCCTTAAGCCAGCTTCTTGGACCACTTGGCCACTCTACCCGAAAGCAAAAGTAAACTCAGTCTATTTAGCAAAAGCTTCATATTATTAATCGTAGAAAACAAAGTAGGCTGATAGAGGTGGGATTCGAACCCACGCCCCCGAAGAGACTGGTGCCTTAAACCAGCGCCTTAGACCACTCGTTCACTCTACCTGGAAACAAAAGACACCTCAGACTAATAAGCAAAAGCTTCATATTATTAATCCTTGGAAACAAAGTAGGCTGATAGAGGTGGGATACGAGCCCACGCCCCCGAATAGACTGGTGCCTTAAACCCGCGCCTTAGACCACTCGGCCACTCTACCTGGAAGCAAAAGTCACCTCAGACTACTAAGCAAAAGCTTCATATTATTAATCCTAGAAAACAAAATAGGCTGATAGACGTGGGATTCGAACCCACGCCCCCGAAGAGACTGGTGCTTTAAACCAGCGCCTTAGACCTCTCGGCCACTCTACCTGGAAACAAAAGTCACCTCAGACTAATAAGCAAAAGCTTCATATTATTAATCCTAGGAAACAAAGTAATCTGATAGATGTGGGATTCGAGCCCAAGCCCCCGAATAGACTGGTGCCTTAAACCCGCGCCTTAGACCACTCGGCCACTCTACCTGGAAACAAAAGTCACCTCAGACTACTAAGCAAAAGCTTCATATTATTAATCCTAGAAAACAAAGTAGGCTGATAGATGTGGGATGCGAACCGACGCCCCGAAGGGAATAGTGCCTTAAACCAGCTTCTTGGACCACTTGGCCACTCTACCCGAAAGCAAAAGTAAACTCAGTCTATTTAGCAAAAGCTTCATATTATTAATCGTAGAAAACAAACTCTGCTGATAGAAGTGGGATTCGAACCCACGCCCCCGAAGAGACTGGTGCCTTAAACCAGCGCCTTAGACCACTCGGCCACTCTACCTGGAAACAAAAGTCACCTCAGACTAATAAGCAAAAGCTTCATATTTATATCTAAGGAAACAAAGTAGGCTGACAGAGGTAGGATTCGAACCCACGCCCACGAAGAGACTGGTGCCTTAAACCAGCTTCTTGGACCACTCGGCCACTCTACCTGGAAACAAAAGCCACCTCAGACTAAAAAGCAAAAGCTTCATATTATTAATCCTAGAAAACAAAGTAGGCTGATAGTTGTGGGATGCGAACCCACGCCCCGAAGGGAATGGTGCCTTGAGCCAGCTTCTTGGACCACTTGGCCACTCTACCCGAAAGCAAAAGTAAACTCAGTCTATTTAGCAAAAGCTTCATATTATTAATCCTAGGAAACAAAGTAGGCTGACAGAGGTGGGATTCGCACCCACGCCCCCGAAGAGACTGGTGCCTTCAACCAGCGCCTTAGACCACTCGGCCACTCTACCTGGAACCAAAAGACACCTCAGACTAATAAGCAAAAGCTTCATATTATTAATCTTAGGAAAAAAAGTAGGCTGACAGAGGTGGGATTCGAACCCACGCCCCCGAAGAGACTGGTGCCTTAAAACAGCGCCTAAGACCACTCGGCCACTCTACCTGGAAACAAAAGTCACCTCAGACTAATAAGCAAAAGCTTCATATTTATATCTAAGGAAACAAAGTAGGCTGACAGAGGTAGGATTCGAACCCACGCCCACGAAGAGACTGGTGCCTTAAACCAGCGCCTTAGACCACTCGGCCACTCTACCTGGAAGCAATAGTCACCTCAGACTAATAAGCAAAAGCTTCATATTATTAGTCCTAGGAAACAAAGTAGGCTGATAGAGGTGGGATTCGAACCCACGCCCCCGAAGAGACTGGTGCCTTAAACCAGCTTCTTGGACCACTCGGCCACTCTACCTGGAAACAAAAGCCACCTCAGACTAATAAGCAAAAGCTTCATATTATTAATCCTAGAAAACAAAGTAGGCTGATAGATGTGGGATGCGAACCCACGCCCCGAAGGGAATGGTGCCTTAAGCCAGCTTCTTGGACCACTTGGCCACTCTACCCGAAAGCAAAAGTAAACTCAGTCTATTTAGCAAAAGCTTCATAATATTAATCCTGGGAAACAAAGTAGGCTGACAGAGGTGGGATTCGCACCCACGCCCCCGAAGAGACTGGTGCCTTCAACCAGCGCCTTAGACCACTCGGCCACTCTACCTGGAAACAAAAGACACCTCAGACTAATAAGCAAAAGCTTCATATTATTAATCTTAGGAAAAAAAGTAGGCTGACAGAGGTGGGATTCGAACCCACGCCCCCGAAGAGACTGGTGCCTTAAAACAGCGCCTAAGACCACTCGGCCACTCTACCTGGAAACAAAAGTCACCTCAGACTAATAAGCAAAAGCTTCATATTTATATCTAAGGAAACAAAGTAGGCTGACAGAGGTAGGATTCGAACCCACGCCCACGAAGAGACTGGTGCCTTAAACCAGCGCCTTAGACCACTCGGCCACTCTACCTGGAAGCAAAAGTAAACTCAGTCTATTTAGCAAAAGCTTCATATTATTAATCCTAGGAAACAAAGTAGGCTGACAGAGGTGGGATTCGCACCCACGCCCCCGAAGAGACTGGTGCCTTCAACCAGCGCCTTAGACCACTCGGCCACTCTACCTGGAAACAAAAGACACCTCAGACTAATAAGCAAAAGTTTCATATTATTAATCTTAGGAAACAAAGTAGGCCGACAGAGGTGGGATTCGAACCCACGCCCCCGAAGAGACTGGTGCCTTAAAACAGCGCCTAAGACCACTCGGCCACTCTACCTGGAAACAAAAGACACCTCAGACTAATAAGCAAAAGCTTCTTATTATTAATCCTAGAAAACAAAATAGGCTGATAGATGTGGGATTCGAACCCACGCCCAAAGGGAATGGTGCCTTTAACCAGCGCCTTGCACCACTTGGCCACTCTACCCGAAAGCAAAAGTAAACTCAGTCTATTTAGCAAAAGCATCATATTATTAATCGTAGAAAACAAACTCTGCTGATAGAGGTGGGACTCGAACCCACGCCCCCGAAGAGACTGGTGGCTTAAACCAGCCCCTTAGACCATTCGGCCACTCTTCCTGGAAACAGACGTCACCTCAGACTAATAAGCAAAAGCTTCATATTATTAATCCTAGGAAACAAAGTAGGCTGACAGAGGTGGGATTCGCACCCACGCCCCCGAAGAGACTGGTGCCTTCAACCAGCGCCTTAGACCACTCGGCCACTCTACCTGGAAACAAAAGAAACCTCAGACTAATAAGCAAAAGCTTCATATTATTAATCTTAGGGAAAAAAGTAGGCTGATAGATGTGGGATGCGAACCCACGTCCCGAAGGGAATGGTGCCTTAAACCAGCGCCATAGACCACTCGGTCACTATACCTGGAAACAAAAGTCACCTAGACTAATAAGCAAAAGCTTCACATTATTAATCTTAGGAAACAAAGTAGGCCGACAGAGGTGGGATTCGAACCCACGCCCCCGAAGAGACTGGTGCCTTAAAACAGCGCCTAAGACCACTCGGCCACTCTACCTGGAAACAAAAGACACCTCAGACTAATAAGCAAAAGCTTCATATTATTAATCCTAGAAAACAAAATAGGCTGATAGATGTGGGATTCGAACCCAAGCCCCGAAGGGAATGGTGCCTTTAACCAGCGCCTTGGACCACTTGGCCACTCTACCCGAAAGCAAAAGTAAACTCAGTCTATTTAGCAAAAGCATCATATTATTAATCGTAGAAAACAAACTCTGCTGATAGAGGTGGGACTCGAACCCACGCCCCCGAAGAGACTGGTGGCTTAAACCAGCCCCTTAGACCATTCGGCCACTCTTCCTGGAAACAGACGTCACCTCAGACTAATAAGCAAAAGCTTCATATTATTAATCCTAGGAAACAAAGTAGGCTGACAGAGGTGCGATTCGCACCCACGCCCCCGAAGAGACTGGTGCCTTCAACCAGCGCCTTAGACCACTCGGCCACTCTACCTGGAAACAAAACACACCTCAGACTAATAAGGAAAAGCTTCATATTATTAATCTTAGGAAAAAAAGTAGGCTGACAGAGGTGGGATTCGAACCCACGCCCCCGAAGAGACTGGTGCCTTAAAACAGCGCCTAAGACCACTCGGCCACTCTACCTGGAAACAAAAGTCACCTCAGACTAATAAGCAAAAGCTTCATATTTATATCTAAGGAAACAAAGTAGGCTGACAGAGGTAGGATTCGAACCCACGCCCACGAAGAGACTGGTACCTTAAACCAGCGCCTTAGACCACTCGGCCACTCTACCTGGAAGCAATAGTCACCTCAGACTAATAAGCAAAAGCTTCATATTATTAATCTTAGGGAAAAAAGTAGGCTGATAGATGTGGGATGCGAACCCACGTCCCGAAGGGAATGGTGCCTTAAACCAGCGCCATAGACCACTCGGTCACTATACCTGGAAACAAAAGTCACCTAGACTAATAAGCAAAAGCTTCACATTATTAATCTTAGGAAACAAAGTAGGCCGACAGAGGTGGGATTCGAACCCACGCCCCCGAAGAGACTGGTGCCTTAAAACAGCGCCTAAGACCACTCGGCCACTTTACCTGGAAACAAAAGACACCTCAGACTAATAAGCAAAAGCTTCATATTATTAATCCTAGAAAACAAATTAGGCTGATAGATGTGGGATTCGAACCCACGCGCAAAGGGAATGGTGCCTTTAACCAGCGCCTTGGACCACTTGGCCACTCTACCCGAAAGCAAAAGTAAACTCAGTCTATTTAGCAAAAGCATCATATTATTAATCGTAGAAAACAAACTCTGCTGATAGAGGTGGGACTCGAACCCACGCCCCCGAAGAGACTGGTGGCTTAAACCAGCCCCTTAGACCATTCGGCCACTCTACCTGGAAACAAATGTCACCTCAGACTAATAAGCAAAAGCTTCATATTTATATCTAAGGAAACAAAGTAGGCTGACAGAGGTAGGATTCGAACCCACGCCCACGAAGAGACTGGTACCTTAAACCAGCGCCTTAGACCACTCGGCCACTCTACCTGGAAGCAATAGTCACCTCAGACTAATAAGCAAAAGCTTCATATTATTAGTCCTAGGAAACAAAGTAGGCTGATAGAGGTGGGATTCGAACCCACGCCCCCGAAGAGACTGGTGCCTTAAACCAGCTTCTTGGACCACTCGGCCACTCTACCTGGAAACAAAAGCCACCTCAGACTAATAAGCAAAAGCTTCATATTATTAATCCTAGAAAACAAAGTAGGCTGATAGATGTGGGATGCGAACCCACGCCCCGAAGGGAATGGTGCCTTAAGCCAGCTTCTTGGACCACTTGGCCAATCTACCCGAAAGCAAAATTAAACTCAGTCTATTTAGCAAAAGCTTCATATTATTAATCGTAGAAAACAAAGTAGGCTGATAGAGGTGGGATTCGAACCCACGCCCCCGAAGAGACTGGTGCCTTAAACCAGCGCCTTAGACCACTCGTTCACTCTACCTGGAAACAAAAGACACCTCAGACTAATAAGCAAAAGCTTCATATTATTAGTCCTAGGAAACAAAGTAGGCTGATAGAGGTGGGATACGAGCCCACGCCCCCGAATAGACTGGTGCCTTAAACCCGCGCCTTAGACCACTCGGCCACTCTACCTGGAAGCAAAAGTCACCTCAGACTACTAAGCAAAAGCTTCATATTATTAATCCTAGAAAACAAAATTGGCTGATAGACGTGGGATTCGAACCCACGCCCCCGAAGAGACTGGTGCTTTAAACCAGCGCCTTAGACCTCTCGGCCACTCTACCTGGAAACAAAAGTCACCTCAGACTAATAAGCAAAAGCTTCATATTATTAATCCTAGGAAACAAAGTAGGCTGATAGAGGTGGGATTCGAGCCCACGCCCCCGAATAGACTGGTGCCTTAAACCCCCGCCTTAGACCACTCGGCCACTCTACCTGGAAACAAAAGTCACCTCAGACTACTAGGCAAAAGCTTCATATTATTAATCCTAGAAAACAAAATAGGCTGATAGACGTGGGATTCGAACCCACGCCCCCGAAGAGACTGGTGCTTTAAACCAGCGCCTTAGACCTCTCGGCCACTCTACCTGGAAACAAAAGCCACCTCAGACTAATAAGCAAATGCTTCATATTATTAATCCTAGAAAACAAAGTAGGCTGATAGATGTGGGATGCAAACCCACGCCCCGAAGGGAATAGTGCCTTAAACCAGCTTCTTGGACCACTTGGCCACTCTACCCGAAAGCAAAAGTAAACTCAGTCTATTTAGCAAAAGCTTCATATTATTAATCGTAGAAAACAAACTCTGCTGATAGAAGTGGGATTCGAACCCACGCCCCCGAAGAGACTGGTGCCTTAAACCAGCGCCTTAGACCACTCGGCCACTCTACCTGGAAACAAAAGTCACCTCAGACTAATAAGCAAAAGCTTCATATTTATATCTTAGGATACAAAGTAAGCTGACAGAGGTAGGATTCGAACCCACGCCCCCGAAGAGACTGGTGCCTTAAACCAGCGCTTTAGACCACTCGGCCACTCTACCTGGAAACAAAAGACACCTTAGACTAATAAGCAAAAGCTTCATGTTATTAATCCTAGAAAACAAAGTAGGCTGATAGATGTGGGATGCGAACCCAAGCCCCGAAGGGAATAGTGCATTAAACCAGCGCCTTGGACCACTTGGCCACTCTACCTGGAAACAAAAGTCACCTCAGACTAATAAGCAAAAGCTTCATATTATTAGTCCTAGGAAACAAAGTAGGCTGATAGAGGTGGGATTCGAACCCACGCCCCCGAAGAGACTGGTGCCTTAAGCCAGCTTCTTGGACCACTTGGCCACTCTACCTGGAAACAAAAGCCACCTCAGACTAATAATCAAAAGCTTCATATTATTAATCCTAGAAAACAAAGTAGGCTGATAGATGTGGGATGCGAGCCCACGCCCCGAAGGGAATAGTGCCTTAAACCAGCTTCTTGGACCACTTGGCCACTCTACCCGAAAGCAAAAGTAAACTCAGTCTATTTAGCAAAAGCTTCATATTATTAATCGTAGAAAACAAACTCTGCTGATAGAAGTGGGATTCGAACCCACGCCCCCGAAGAGACTGGTGCCTTAAACCAGCGCCTTAGACCACTCGGCCACTCTACCTGGAAACAAAAGTCACCTCAGACTAATAAGCAAAAGCTTCATATTTATATCTTAGGAAACAAAGTAAGCTGACAGAGGAAGGATTCGAACCCACGCCCCCGAAGAGACTGGTGCCTTAAACCAGCGCTTTAGACCACTCGGCCACTCTACCTGGAAACAAAAGACACCTTAGACTAATAAGCAAAAGCTTCATGTTATTAATCCTAGAAAACAAAGTAGGCTGATAGATGTGGGATGCGAACCCAAGCCCCGAAGGGAATAGTGCCTTAAAACAGCGCCTTGGACCACTTGGCCACTCTACCTGGAAACAAAAGTCACCTCAGACTAATAAGCAAAAGCTTCATATTATTAGTCCTAGGAAACAAAGTAGGCTGATAGAGGTGGGATTCGAACCCACGCCCCCGAAGAGACTGGTGCCTTAAGCCAGCTTCTTGGACCACTTGGCCACTCTACCTGGAAACAAAAGCCACCTCAGACTAATAATCAAAAGCTTCATATTATTAATCCTAGAAAACAAAGTAGGCTGATAGATGTGGGATGCGAACCCACGCCCCGAAGAGAATAGTGCCTTAAACCAGCGCCTTGGACCACTTGGCCACTCTACCCGATAGCAAAAGTAAACTCAGTCTATTTAGCAAAAGCTTCATATTATTAATCGTAGAAAACAAACTCTGCTGATAGAGGTGGGATTCGAATCCACGCCCCCGAAGAGACTGGTGCCTTAAACCAGCGCCTTAGACCACTCGTCCACTCTACCTGGAAACAAAAGACACCTAAGACTAATAAGCAAAAGCTTCATATTATTAATCCTAGGAAACAAAGTAGGCTGATAGAGGTGGGATTCGAGCCCACGCCCCCGAATAGACTGGTGCCTTAAACCCGCGCCTTAGACCACTCGGCCACTCTACCTGGAAACGAAAGACACCTCAGACTAATAAGCAAAAGCTTCATATTATTAGTCCTAGGAAACAAAGTAGGCTGATAGAGGTGGGATACGAGCCCACGCCCCCGAATAGACTGGTCCCTTAAACCCGCGCCTTAGACCACTCGGCCACTCTACCTGGAAGCAAAAGTCACCTCAGACTACTAAGCAAAAGCTTCATATTATTAATCCTAGAAAACAAAATTGGCTGATAGACGTGGGACTCGAACCCACGCCCCCGAAGAGACTGGTGCTTTAAACCAGCGCCTTAGACCTCTCGGCCACTCTACCTGGAAACAAAAGTCACCTCAGACTAATAAGCAAAAGCTTCATATTATTAATCCTAGGAAACAAAGTAGGCTGATAGAGGTGGGATTCGAGCCCACGCCCCCGAATAGACTGGTGCCTTAAACCCCCGCCTTAGACCACTCGGCCACTCTACCTGGAAACAAAAGTCACCTCAGACTACTAGGCAAAAGCTTCATATTATTAATCCTAGAAAACAAAATAGGCTGATAGACGTGGGATTCGAACCCACGCCCCCGAAGAGACTGGTGCTTTAAACCAGCGCCTTAGACCTCTCGGCCACTCTACCTGGAAACAAAAGCCACCTCAGACTAATAAGCAAAAGCTTCATATTATTAATCCTAGAAAACAAAGTAGGCTGATAGATGTGGGATGCAAACCCACGCCCCGAAGGGAATAGTGCCTTAAACCAGCTTCTTGGACCACTTGGCCACTCTACCCGAAAGCAAAAGTAAACTCAGTCTATTTAGCAAAAGCTTCATATTATTAATCGTAGAAAACAAACTCTGCTGATAGAAGTGGGATTCGAACCCACGCCCCCGAAGAGACTGGTGCCTTAAACCAGCGCCTTAGACCACTCGGCCACTCTACCTGGAAACAAAAGTCACCTCAGACTAATAAGCAAAAGCTTCATATTTATATCTTAGGATACAAAGTAAGCTGACAGAGGTAGGATTCGAACCCACGCCCCCGAAGAGACTGGTGCCTTAAACCAGCGCTTTAGACCACTCGGCCACTCTACCTGGAAACAAAAGACACCTTAGACTAATAAGCAAAAGCTTCATGTTATTAATCCTAGAAAACAAAGTAGGCTGATAGATGTGGGATGCGAACCCAAGCCCCGAAGGGAATAGTGCATTAAACCAGCGCCTTGGACCACTTGGCCACTCTACCTGGAAACAAAAGTCACCTCAGACTAATAAGCAAAAGCTTCATATTATTAGTCCTAGGAAACAAAGTAGGCTGATAGAGGTGGGATTCGAACCCACGCCCCCGAAGAGACTGGTGCCTTAAGCCAGCTTCTTGGACCACTTGGCCACTCTACCTGGAAACAAAAGCCACCTCAGACTAATAATCAAAAGCTTCATATTATTAATCCTAGAAAACAAAGTAGGCTGATAGATGTGGGATGCGAGCCCACGCCCCGAAGGGAATAGTGCCTTAAACCAGCTTCTTGGACCACTTGGCCACTCTACCCGAAAGCAAAAGTAAACTCAGTCTATTTAGCAAAAGCTTCATATTATTAATCGTAGAAAACAAACTCTGCTGATAGAAGTGGGATTCGAACCCACGCCCCCGAAGAGACTGGTGCCTTAAACCAGCGCCTTAGACCACTCGGCCACTCTACCTGGAAACAAAAGTCACCTCAGACTAATAAGCAAAAGCTTCATATTTATATCTTAGGAAACAAAGTAAGCTGACAGAGGAAGGATTCGAACCCACGCCCCCGAAGAGACTGGTGCCTTAAACCAGCGCTTTAGACCACTCGGCCACTCTACCTGGAAACAAAAGACACCTTAGACTAATAAGCAAAAGCTTCATGTTATTAATCCTAGAAAACAAAGTAGGCTGATAGATGTGGGATGCGAACCCAAGCCCCGAAGGGAATAGTGCCTTAAACCAGCGCCTTGGACCACTTGGCCACTCTACCTGGAAACAAAAGTCACCTCAGACTAATAAGCAAAAGCTTCATATTATTAGTCCTAGGAAACAAAGTAGGCTGATAGAGGTGGGATTCGAACCCACGCCCCCGAAGAGACTGGTGCCTTAAGCCAGCTTCTTGGACCACTTGGCCACTCTACCTGGAAACAAAAGCCACCTCAGACTAATAATCAAAAGCTTCATATTATTAATCCTAGAAAACAAAGTAGGCTGATAGATGTGGGATGCGAACCCACGCCCCGAAGAGAATAGTGCCTTAAACCAGCGCCTTGGACCACTTGGCCACTCTACCCGAAAGCAAAAGTAAACTCAGTCTATTTAGCAAAAGCTTCATATTATTAATCGTAGAAAACAAACTCTGCTGATAGAGGTGGGATTCGAATCCACGCCCCCGAAGAGACTGGTGCCTTAAACCAGCGCCTTAGACCACTCGTCCACTCTACCTGGAAACAAAAGACACCTAAGACTAATAAGCAAAAGCTTCATATTATTAATCCTAGGAAACAAAGTAGGCTGATAGAGGTGGGATTCGAGCCCACGCCCCCGAATAGACTGGTGCCTTAAACCCGCGCCTTAGACCACTCGGCCACTCTACCTGGAAACAAAAGTCACCTCAGACTACTAAGCAAAAGCTTCATATTATTAATCCTAGAAAACAAAATAGGCTGATGGACGTGGGATTCGAACCCAGGCCCAGAAGAGACTGGTGCTTTAAACCAGCGCCTTAGACCTCTCGGCCACTCTACCTGGAAACAAAAGCCACCTCAGACTAATAAGCAAAAGCTTCATATTATTAATCCTAGAAAACAAAGTAGGCTGATAGATGTGGGATTCGAGCCCACGCCCCCGAATAGACTGGTGCCTTAAACCCGCGCCTTAGACCACTCGGCCACTCTACCTGGAAACAAAAAACACCTCAGACTAATAAGCAAAAGCTTCATATTATTAGTCCTAGGAAACAAAGTAGGCTGATAGAGGTGGGATTCGAGCCCACGCCCCCGAATAGACTGGTGCCTTAAACCCGCGCCTTAGACCACTCGGCCACTCTACCTGGAAACAAAAGTCACCTCAGACTACTAAGCAAAAGCTTCATATTATTAATCCTAGAAAACAAAAAAAGGCTGATGGACGTGGGATTCGAACCCAGGCCCAGAGGAGACTGGTGCTTTAAACCAGCGCCTTAGACCTCTCGGCCACTCTACCTGGAAACAAAAGTCACCTCAGACTAATAAGCAAAAGCTTCATATTATTAATCCTAGGAAACAAAGTAGGCTGATAGAGGTGGGATTCGAGCCCACGCCCCCGAATAGACTGGTGCCTTAAACCCGCGCCTTGGACCACTCGGCCACTCTACCTGGAAACAAAAGTCACCTCAGACTACTAAGCAAAAGCTTCATATTATTAATCCTAGAAAACAAAATAGGCTGATAGACGTGGGACTCGAACCCACACCCCCGAATAGACTGGTCCTTTAAACCAGCGCCTTAGACCTCTCGGCCACTCTACCTGGAAACAAAAGCCACCTCAGACTAATAAGCAAAAGCTTCATATTATTAATCCTAGAAAACAAAGTAGGCTGATAGATGTGCGATGCGAACCCACGCCCCGAAGGGAATAGTGCCTTAAACCAGCTTCTTGGACCACTTGGCCACTCTAACCGAAAGCAAAAGTAAACTCAGTCTATTTAGCAAAAGCTTCATATTATTAATCGTAGAAAACAAACTCTGCTGATCGAGGTGGGATTCGAACCCACGCCCCCGAAGAGACTGGTGCCTTAAACCAGCGCCTTAGACCACTCGTCCACTCTTCCTTGAAACAAAAGACACCTCAGACTAATAAGCAAAAGCTTCATATTATTAATCTTAGGAAAAAAATAGGCTGACACAGGTGGGATTCGAACCCACGCCCCCGAAGTGACTGGTGCCTTAAACCAGCGCCATAGACCACTCGGCCACTCTACCTGAAAAAAAAAAGCCACCTCAGACTAATAAGCAAAAGCTTCATATTATTAATCCTAGAAAACCAAGTAGGCTGATAGATGTGGGGTGCGAACCCACGCCCCCGAAGAGACTGGTGCCTTAAACCAGCTTCTTGGACCACTCGGCCACTCTACCTGGAAACAAAAGCCACCTCAGACTAATAAGCAAAAGCTTCATATTATTAATCCTAGAAAACAAAGTAGGCTGATAGATGTGGGATGCGAACCCACGCCCCGAAGGGAATGGTGCCTTAAGCCAGCTTCTTGGACTACTTGGTCACTCTACCCGAAAGCAAAAGTAAACTCAGTCTATTTAGCAAAAGCTTCATATTATTAATCGTAGAAAACAAACTCTGCTGATAGAGATGGGATTCGAACCCACGCCCCCGAAGAGACTGGTGCCTTAAACCA
This sequence comes from Phalangium opilio, assembly GCF_054372755.1. NCBI lineage: Eukaryota > Metazoa > Arthropoda > Arachnida > Opiliones > Phalangiidae > Phalangium > Phalangium opilio. The sequence goes on from NW_028324178.1 coordinate 8,654,504, forward strand.
GCGCCTTAGACCACTCGTCCACTCTACCTGGAAACAAAAGTCTCCTCAGACTAATTAGGAAAATTTTCATATTATTAATCTTAGGAAACAAAGTAGGCTGACAGAGGTGGGATTCGAGCCCACGCCCCCGAATAGACTGGTGCCTTAAACCCCCGCCTTAGACCAATCGGCCACTCTACCTGGAAACAAAAGTCACCTCAGACTACTAAGCAAAAGCTTCATATTATTAATCCTAGAAAACAAAGTAGGCTGATAGATGTGGGATGCGAACCCACGCCCCGAAGGGAATAGTGCCTTAAACCAGCTTCTTGGACCACTTGGCCACTCTACCCGAAAGCAAAAGTAAACTCAGTCTATTAAGCAAAAGCTTCATATTATTAATCGTAGAAAACAAACTCTGCTGATAGAAGTGGGATTCGAACCCACGCCCCCGAAGAGACTGGTGCCTTAAACCAGCGCCTTAGACCACTCGGTTACTGTACCTAGAAACAAAAGTCACCTCAGACTAATAAGCAAAAGCTTCATATTTATATCTAAGGAAACAAAGTAGGCTGACAGAGGTAGGATTCGAACCCACGCCTTCGAAGAGGCTGGTGCCTTAAACCAGCGCTTTAGACCACTCGGCCACTCTACCTTGAAACAAAAGACACCTTAGACTAATAAGCAAAAGCTTCATATTATTAACCCTAGAAAACAAAGTAGGCTGATAGATGTGGGATGCGAACCCACGCCCCGAAGGGAATAGTGCCTTAAACCAGCGCCTTGGACCACTTGGCCACTCTACCCGAAAGCAAAAGTAAACTCAGTCTATTTAGCAAAAGCTTCATATTATTAATCGTAGAAAACAAACTCTGCTGATAGAGGTGGGATTCGAACTCACGCCCCCGAAGAGACTGGTGCCTTAAACCAGCGCCTTAGACCACTCGGCCACTCTACCTGGAAACAAAAGCCACCTCAGACTAATCAGCAAAAGCTTCATATTATTAATCCTAGAAAACAAAGTAGGCGGATAGATGTGAGATGCGAACCCACGCCCCCGAAGAGACTGGTGCCTTAAACCAGCGCCTTAGACCACTCGGCCACTCTACCTGGAAACAAAAGCCACCTCAGACTAATAAGCAAAAGCTTCATATTATTAATCCTAGAAAACAAAGTAGGCGGATAGGTGTGAGATGCGAACCCACGCCCCCGAAGAGACTGGTGCCTTAAACCAGCGCCTTAGACCACTCGGCCACTCTACCTGGAAACAAAAGCCACCTCAGACTAATAAGCAAAAGCTTCATATTATTAATCCTAGAAAACAAAGTAGGCTGATAGATGTGGGATGCGAACCCACGCCCCGAAGGGAATGGTGCCTTAAACCAGCTTCTTGGACCACTTGGCCACTCTACCCGAAAGCAAAAGTAAACTCAATCTATTTAGCAAAAGCTTCATATTATTAATCGTAGAAAACTAACTCTGCTGATCGAGGTGGGATTCGAACCCACGCCCCCGAAGAGACTGGTGCCTTAAACCAGCGCCATAGACCACTCGACCACTCTACCTGGAAACAAAAGTCTCCTCAGACTAATTAGGAAAATTTTCATATTATTAATCTTAGGAAACAAAGTAGGCTGACAGAGGTGGGATTCGAGCCCACGCCCCCGAATAGACTGGTGCCTTAAACCCGCGCCTAAGACCACTCGGCCACTCTACCTGGAAACAAAAGTCACCTCAGACTACTAAGCAAAAGCTTCATATTATTAATCCTAGAAAACAAAATAGGCTGATAGACGTGGGATTCGAACCCACGCCCCCGAAGAGACTGGTGCCTTAAACCAGCGCCTTAGACCACTCAGCCACTCTTCCTGCAAACAAAAGTCACCTCAGACTAATAAGCAAAAGCTTCGTATTATTAATCTTAGGAAAAAAAGTAGGCTTATAGATGTGATATGCGAACCCACGCCCCCGAAGAGACTGGTGCCTTAAACCAGCGCCTTAGACCACTCGGCCACTCTACCTGGAAACATAAGCCACCTCAGACTAATAAGCAAAAGCTTCATATTATTAATCCTAGAAAACAAAGTAGGCTGATAGATGTGGGATGCGAACCCACGCCCCGAAGGGAATGGTGCCAGCTTCTTGGACCACTTGGCCACTCTACCCGAAAGCAAAAGTAAACTCAATCTATTTAGCAAAAGCTTCATATTATTAATCGTAGAAAACAAACTGTGCTGATCGAGGTGGGATTCGAACCCACGCCCCCGAAGAGACTGGTGCCTTAAACCAGCGCCTAAGACCACTCGTCCACTCTACCTGGAAACAAAAGACACCTTAGACTAATAAGCAAAAGCTTCATATTATTAATCCTAGAAAACAAAGTAGGCTGATAGATGTGGGATGCGAACCCACGCCCCGAAGAGAATAGTGCCTTAAACCAGCGCCTTGGACCACTTGGCCACTCTACCCGAAAGCAAAAGTAAACTCAGTCTATTTAGCAAAAGCGTCATATTATTAATCGTAGAAAACAAACTCTGCTGATAGAGGTGGGATTCGAACCCACGCCCCCGAAGAGACTGGTGCCTTAAACCAGCGCCTTAGACCACTCGGCCACTCTACCTGGAAACAAAAGTCACCTCAGACTAATAAGCAAAAGCTTCATATTATTAATCCTAGGAAAGAAAGTAGGCTGATAGAGGTGGGATTCGAACCCACGCCCCCGAAGAGACTGGTGCCTTAAACCAGCGCCATAGACCACTCGACCACTCGACCTGGAAACAAAAGTCACCTCAGACTAATAAGCAGAATCTTCATATTATTAATCCTAGAAAACAAAATAGGCTGAAAGATGTGGGATTCGAACCCACGCCACGAAGGGAATGGTGCCTTTAACCAGCGCCTTAGACCACTTGGCCACTCTACCCGAAAGCAAAAGTAAACTCAGTCTATTTAGCATAAGCTTCATATTATTAATCCTAGGAAACAAAGTAGGCTGACAGAGGTGGGATTCGCACCCACGCCCCCGAAGAGACTGGTGCCTTCAACCAGCGCCTTAGACCACTCGGCCACTCTACCTGGAAACAAAAGTCACCTCAAACTAATAAGCAAAAGCTTCATATTATTAATATTAGGAAACAAAGTAGGCTGACAGAGGTGGGATTCGAACCAACGCCGGCGAAGCGACTGGTGCCTTAATACAGCGCCTAAGACCACTCGGCCACTCTACCTGGAAACAAAAGACACCTCAGACTAATAAGCAAAAGCTTCATATTATTAATCCTAGAAAACAAAGTAGGCTGATAGATGTGGGATTCGAACCCACGCCCCGAAGGGAATGGTGCCTTAAACCAGCTTCTTGGACCACTTGGCCGCTCTACCCGAAAGCAAAAGTAAACTCAGTCTATTTAGCAAAAGCTTCATATTATTAATCGTAGAAAACAAACTCTGCTGATAGAGTTGGGATTCGAACTCACGCCCCCGAAGAGACTGGTGCCTTAAACCAGCGCCCTAGACACTCGTCCACTCTACCTGGAAACAAAAGTCACCTCAGACTAATAAGCAAAAGCTTCATATTATTAATCCTAGAAAACAAAATAGGCTGATAGATGTGGGATTCGAACCCACGCCCCCGAAAACACTGGTGCCTTAAACCAGCACCTTAGACCACTCGGCCACTCTACCTGGAAACAAAAGTCACCTCAGACTAATAAGCAAAAGCTTAATATTATTAATCCTAGAAAACAAAGTAGGCTGATAGATGTGGGTTTCGAACCCACGCCCCGAAGGGAATGGTGCCTTTAACCAGCGCCTTAGACCACTTGGCCACTCTACCCGAAAGCAAAAGTAAATTCAGTCTATTTAGCAAAAGCATCATATTATTACTCGTAGAAAACAAACTCTGCTGATAGAGGTGGGACTCGAACCCACGCCCCCGAAGAGACTGGTGCCTTAAACCAGCGCCTTAGACCATTCGGCCACTCTACCTGGAAACAAAAGTCACCTCAGACTAATAAGCAAAAGCTTCATATTATTAATCCTAGGAAACAAACTAGGCTGACAGAGGTGGGATTCGAACCCACGCCCCCGAAAACACTGGTGCCTTAAACCAGCACCTTAGACCACTCGGCCACTCTACCTGGAAACAAAAGTCACCTCAGACTAATAAGCAAAAGCTTCATATTATTAATCCTAGAAAACAAAGTAGGCTGATAGATGTGGGTTTCGAACCCACGCCCCGAAGGGAATGGTGCCTTTAACCAGCGCCTTAGACCACTTGGCCACTCTACCCGAAAGCAAAAGTAAATTCAGTCTATTTAGCAAAAGCATCATATTATTACTCGTAGAAAACAAACTCTGCTGATAGAGGTGGGACTCGAACCCACGCCCCCGAAGAGACTGGTGCCTTCAACCAGCGCCTTAGAACACTCGGCCACTCTACCTGGAAACAAAAGTCACCTCAAACTATTAAGCAAAAGCTTCATATTATTAATATTAGGAAACAAAGTAGGCTGACAGAGGTGGGATTCGAACCAACGCCGGCGAAGAGACTGGTGCCTTAAAACAGCGCCTAAGACCACTCGGCCACTCTACCTGGTAACAAAAGACACCTCAGACTAATAAGCAAAAGCTTCATATTATTAATCCTAGAAAACAAAGTAGGCTGATAGATGTGGGATTCGAACCCACGCCCCGAAGGGAATGGTGCCTTAAACCAGCTTCTTGGACCACTTGGCCGCTCTACCCGAAAGCAAAAGTAAACTCAGTCTATTTAGCAAAAGCTTCATATTATTAATCGTAGAAAACAAACTCTGCTGATAGAGGTGGGATTCGAACCCACGCCCCCGAAGAGACTGGTGCCTTAAACCAGCGCCTTAGACACTCGTCCACTCTACCTGGAAACAAAAGTCACCTCAGACTAATAAGCAAAAGCTTCATATTATTAATCCTAGAAAACAAAATAGGCTGATAGATGTGGGATTCGAACCCACGCCCCCGAAGAGCCTGGTGCCTTAAACCAGCGCCTTAGACCACTCGGCCACTCTACCTGGAAACAAAAGACACCTCAGACTAATAAGCAAAAGCTTCATATTATTAATCCTAGAAAACAAATTAGGCTGATAGATGTGGGATTCGAACCCACGCCCCGAAGAGAGTGGTGCCTTTAACCAGCGCCTTAGACCACTTGGCCACTCTACCCGAAAGCAAAAGTAAACTCAGTCTATTTAGCAAAAGCTTCATATTATTAATCGTAGAAAACAAACTCTGGTGTTAGAGGTGGGATTCGAACCCACGAACCCGAAGAGACTGGTGCCTTAAACCAGCGCCTTAGACCATTCGGCCACTCTACCTGGAAACAAAAGTCACCTCAGACTAATAAGCAAAAGCTTCATATTATTAATCCTAGGAAACAAACTAGGCTGACAGAGGTGGGATTCGAACCCACGCCCCCGAAAACACTGGTGCCTTAAACCAGCACCTTAGACCACTCGGCCACTCTACCTGGAAACAAAAGTCACCTCAAACTAATAAGCAAAAGCTTCATATTATTAATCTTAGGAAACAAAGTAGGCTGATAGATGTGGGATTCGAACCCACGCCCCGAAGGGAATGGTGCCTTGAACCAGCTTCTTGGACCACTTGGCCACTCTAACCGAAAGCAAAAGTAAACTCAGTCTATTTAGCAAAAGCTTCATATTATTAATCGTAGAAAACAAACTCTGCTGATAGAGGTGGGATTCGAACCCACGCCCCCGAAGAGACTGGTGCCTTAAACCAGCGCCTTAGACCACTCGGCCACTCTACGTGGAAACAAAAGTCACCTCAGACTAATAAGCAAAAGCTTCATATTATTAATATTAGGAAACAAAGTAGGCTGACAGAGGTGGGATTCGAACCCACGCCCCCGAAGAGACTGGTGCCTTAAAACAGCGCCTAAGACCACTCGGCCACTCTACCTGGAAACAAAAGACACCTCAGATTAATAAGCAAAAGCTTCATATTATTAATCCTAGAAAACAAAATAGGCTGATAGATGTGGGATTCGAACCCACGCCCCGAAGGGAATGGTGCGTTTAACCAGCGCCTTGGACCACTTGGCCACTCTACCCGAAAGCAAAAGTAAACTCAGTCTATTTAGCAAAAGCATCATATTATTAATCTTAGAAAACAAACTCTGCTGATAGAGGTGGGACTCGAACCCACGCCCCCGAAGAGACTGGTGCCTTAAACCAGCGCCTTAGACCATTCGGCCACTCTTCCTGGAAACAAAAGTCACCTCAGACTAATAAGCAAAAGCTTCATATTATTAATCCTAGGAAACAAAGTAGGCTGACAGAGGTGGGATTCGCACCCACGCCCCCGAAGAGACTGGTGCCTTCAACCAGCGCCTTAGACCACTCGGCCACTCTACCTGGAAACAAAAGTCACCTCAAACTAATAAGCAAAAGCTTCATATTATTAATATTAGGAAACAAAGTAGGCTGACAGAGGTGGGATTCGAACCAACGCCGGCGAAGAGACTGGTGCCTTAAAACAGCGCCTAAGACCACTCGGCCACTCTACCTGGTAACAAAAGACACCTCAGACTAATAAGCAAAAGCTTCATATTATTAATCCTAGAAAACAAAGTAGGCTGATAGATGTGGGATTCGAACCCACGCCCCGAAGGGAATGGTGCCTTAAACCAGCTTCTTGGACCACTTGGCCGCTCTACCCGAAAGCAAAAGTAAACTCAGTCTATTTAGCAAAAGCTTCATATTATTAATCGTAGAAAACAAACTCTGCTGATAGAGGTGGGATTCGAACCCACGCCCCCGAAGAGACTGGTGCCTTAAACCAGCGCCTTAGACACTCGTCCACTCTACCTGGAAACAAAAGTCACCTCAGACTAATAAGCAAAAGCTTCATATTATTAATCCTAGAAAACAAAATAGGCTGATAGATGTGGGATTCGAACCCACGCCCCCGAAGAGCCTGGTGCCTTAAACCAGCGCCTTAGACCACTCGGCCACTCTACCTGGAAACAAAAGACACCTCAGACTAATAAGCAAAAGCTTCATATTATTAATCCTAGAAAACAAAGTAGGCTGATAGATGTGGGATTCGAACCCACGCCCCGAAGGGAGTGGTACCTTTAACCAGCGCCTTAGACCACTTGGCCACTCTACCCGAAAGCAAAAGTAAACTCAGTCTATTTAGCAAAAGCTTCATATTATTAATCGTAGAAAACAAACTCTGGTGTTAGAGGTGGGATTCGAACCCACGAACCCGAAGAGACTGGTGCCTTAAACCAGCGCCTTAGACCATTCGGCCACTCTTCCTGGAAACAAAAGTCACCTCAGACTAATAAGCAAAAGCTTCATATTATTAATCCTAGGAAACAAAGTAGGCTGACAGAGGTGGGATTCGCACCCACGCCCCCGAAGAGACTGGTGCCTTCAACCAGCGCCTTAGACCACTCGGCCACTCTACCTGGAAACAAAAGTCACCTCAAACTAATAAGCAAAAGCTTCATATTATTAATCCTAGGAAACAAACTAGGCTGACAGAGGTGGGATTCGAACCCACGCCCCCGAAAACACTGGTGCCTTAAACCAGCACCTTAGACCACTCGGCCACTCTACCTGGAAACAAAAGTCACCTCAGACTAATAAGCAAAAGCTTCATATTATTAATCCTAGAAAACAAAGTAGGCTGATAGATGTGGGATTCGAACCCACGCCCCGAAGGGAATGGTGCCTTTAACCAGCGCCTTAGACCACTTGGCCACTCTACCCGAAAGCAAAAGTAAATTCAGTCTATTTAGCAAAAGCATCATATTATTAATCGTAGAAAACAAACTCTGCTGATAGAGGTGGGACTCGAACCCACGCCCCCGAAGAGACTGGTGCCTTCAACCAGCGCCTTAGACCACTCGGCCACTCTACCTGGAAACAAAAGTCACCTCAAACTAATAAGCAAAAGCTTCATATTATTAATCTTAGGAAACAAAGTAGGCTGATAGATGTGGGATTCGAACCCACGCCCCGAAGGGAATGGTGCCTTTAACCAGCGCCTTGGACCACTTGGCCACTCTACCCGAACGCAAAAGTAAACTCAGTCTATTTAGCAAAAGCATCATATTATTAATCGTAGAAAACAAACTCTGCTGATAGAGGTGGGATTCGAACCCACGCCCCCGAAGAGACTGGTGCCTTAAACCTGCGCCTTAGACCATTCGGCCTCTCTTCCTGGAAACAAAAGTCACCTCAGACTAATAAGCAAAAGCTTCATATTATTAATCCTAGAAAACAAAATAGGCTGATAGATTTGGGATTCGAACCCACGCCCCCGAAGAGACTGGTGCCTTCAACCAGCGCCTTAGACCACTCGGCCACTCTACCTGCAAACAAAAGTCACCTCAGACTACTAAGCAAAAGCTTCATATTATTAATCCTAGAAAACAAAATAGGCTGATAGATTTGGGATTCGAACCCACGCCCCCGAAGAGACTGGTGCCTTAAACCAGCGCCTTAGACCATTCGGCCACTCTACCTGGAAACAAAAGTCACCTCAGACTAATAAGCAAAAGCTTCATATTATTAATCCTAGGAAACAAACTAGGCTGACAGAGGTGGGATTCGAACCCACGCCCCCGAAAACACTGGTGCCTTAAACCAGCACCTTAGACCACTCGGCCACTCTACCTGGAAACAAAAGTCACCTCAGACTAATAAGCAAAAGCTTCATATTATTAATCCTAGAAAACAAAGTAGGCTGATAGATGTGGGATTCGAACCCACGCCCCGAAGGGAATGGTGCCTTTAACCAGCGCCTTAGACCACTTGGCCACTCTACCCGAAAGCAAAAGTAAATTCAGTCTATTTAGCAAAAGCATCATATTATTAATCGTAGAAAACAAACTCTGCTGATAGAGGTGGGACTCGAACCCACGCCCCCGAAGAGACTGGTGCCTTCAACCAGCGCCTTAGACCACTCGGCCACTCTACCTGGAAACAAAAGTCACCTCAAACTAATAAGCAAAAGCTTCATATTATTAATCTTAGGAAACAAAGTAGGCTGATAGATGTGGGATTCGAACCCACGCCCCGAAGGGAATGGTGCCTTGAACCAGCTTCTTGGACCACTTGGCCACTCTAACCGAAAGCAAAAGTAAACTCAGTCTATTTAGCAAAAGCTTCATATTATTAATCGTAGAAAACAAACTCTGCTGATAGAGGTGGGATTCGAACCCACGCCCCCGAAGAGACTGGTGCCTTAAACCAGCGCCTTAGACCACTCGGCCACTCTACGTGGAAACAAAAGTCACCTCAGACTAATAAGCAAAAGCTTCATATTATTAATATTAGGAAACAAAGTAGGCTGACAGAGGTGGGATTCGAACCCACGCCCCCGAAGAGACTGGTGCCTTAAAACAGCGCCTAAGACCACTCGGCCACTCTACCTGGAAACAAAAGACACCTCAGACTAATAAGCAAAAGCTTCATATTATTAATCCTAGAAAACAAAATAGGCTGATAGATGTGGGATTCGAACCCACGCCCCGAAGGGAATGGTGCGTTTAACCAGCGCCTTGGACCACTTGGCCACTCTACCCGAAAGCAAAAGTAAACTCAGTCTATTTAGCAAAAGCATCATATTATTAATCTTAGAAAACAAACTCTGCTGATAGACGTGGGACTCGAACCCACGCCCCCGAAGAGACTGGTGCCTTAAACCAGCGCCTTAGACCATTCGGCCACTCTTCCTGGAAACAAAAGTCACCTCAGACTAATAAGCAAAAGCTTCATATTATTAATCCTAGGAAACAAAGTAGGCTGACAGAGGTGGGATTCGCACCCACGCCCCCGAAGAGACTGGTGCCTTCAACCAGCGCCTTAGACCACTCGGCCACTCTACCTGGAAACAAAAGTCACCTCAGACTACTAAGCAAAAGCTTCATATTATTAATCCTAGAAAACAAACTAGGCTGATAGATGTGGGATTCGAACCCACGCCCCGAAGGGAATGGTGCCTTTAACCAGCGCCTTAGACCACTTGGCTACTCTACCCGAAAGCAAAAGTAAATTCAGTCTATTTAGCAAAAGCATCATATTATTAATCGTAGAAAACAAACTCTGCTGATAGAGGTGGGACTCGAACCCACGCCCCCGAAGAGACTGGTGCCATCAACCAGCGCCTTAGACCACTCGGCCACTCTACCTGGAAACAAAAGTCACCTCAAACTAATAAGCAAAAGCTTCATATTATTAATCTTAGGAAACAAAGTAGGCTGATAGATGTGGGATTCGAACCCACGCCCCGAAGGGAATGGTGCCTTTAACCAGCGCCTTGGACCACTTGGCCACTCTACCCGAAAGCAAAAGTAAACTCAGTCTATTTAGCAAAAGCATCATATTATTAATCGTAGAAAACAAACTCTGCTGATAGAGGTGGGATTCGAACCCACGCCCCCGAAGAGACTGGTGCCTTAAACCAGCGCCTTAGACCATTCGGCCACTCTACCTGGAAACAAAAGAC